>NW_027554170.1:0-94611 GCF_045843805.1 Urocitellus parryii
TTCCTGAAATCTCAGGAAACATTTTTTCACCCAATATTGATCATACTTCCATTTAATGATCAGTACACCAATCCCACTTTGCTCACTAAATTTTGTTCTTCTGGGTTAAACCGTTCTTTGCAGTAACATTTTCCATGTTTAGGTTTCACTCTGTTTTCTGCTATATGGATACATGTAGTTGGAACTCTAAATCAAACACGGTTTGTGCTAGCTCTTTGAAACTTGGCACAATAATGTAGTTCCAAGTTCTATCCCTATGGTTTGTGTCCTATTGAAGTAGCCCCAAGCAGAGACTGACGAGAATCACTTTCCTTAAAAGGTGCTGCCAAGCTTCCAAAAAACTACGAGATTCTGGAATACTCAGCAAACATTTTTTTCACAGAATCTTGATGATACTTCCATTTAATGATCAGTACACGAATCCCACTTGGCTCACCAAATTTCATTCTTCTAGGTTAAACCGTTCCTTTGCAGTAACCGTTTTCATTTTTAGGTTTCACTCTGTTTTCTCCTATATGGATACTTGTATTTGGAACTCTAAATCAAACACGGTTTGTGCTAGCTCTTTGAAACTTGGCACAATAATGTAGTTCCAATTTCTATCGCTATGGATTGTGTCCTATTGAAGAAGCCTCAAGTAGAGACTGACGAGAATCACTTTCATTGAAAGGGGTTGCCCAAGCTTCCAAAAAACTACGAGTTTCCTGAAATCTTAGCAAACATTTTTTCACCCAATATTGATGACACTTGCAGGTAATGAATAGTAAACCATCCCACATGGCTCACCAAATTTCGTTCTTCTAGGTTAAAGCGTTCCATTGCAGTAACCGTTTACATGTTTAGGTTTCACTCTGTTTTCTCTATATGGATACATGTAGTTGGAACTCTAAATCAAACACGGTTTGTGCTAGCTCTTTGAAACTTGGCAAAATAATGTAGTTCCACGTTCTATCGCTATGGTTTGTGTCCTATTGAAGTAGCCCCAAGCAGAGACTGACGAGAATCACTTTCATTGAAAGGGGTTGCCAAGCTTCCAACAAACTACGAGTTTCCTGAAATCTCAGCAAACATTTTTTGACCCAATATTGATGACACTTGCAGGTAATGATTAGTACACCAATCCCACTTGGCTCACCAAATTTCGTTCTTCAAGGTTAAAGCGTTCCTTTGCAGTAACCGTTTTCATTTTTAGGTTTCACTCTGTTTTCTCCTATATGGATACATGTAGTTGGAACTCTAAATCAAACACGGTTTGTGCTAGCTCTTTGAAACTTGGCAAAATAATGTAGTTCCACGTTCTATCGCTATGGTTTGTGTCCTATTGAAGTAGCCCCAAGCAGAGACTGACGAGAATCACTTTCATTGAAAGGGGTTGCCAAGCTTCCAAAAAACTACGAGTTTCCTGAAATCTCAGGAAACATTTTTTCACCCAATATTGATCATACTTCCATTTAATGATCAGTACACCAATCCCACTTTGCTCACTAAATTTTGTTCTTCTGGGTTAAACCGTTCTTTGCAGTAACATTTTCCATGTTTAGGTTTCACTCTGTTTTCTCCTATATGGATACATGTAGTTGGAACTCTAAATCAAACACGGTTTGTGCTAGCTCTTTGAAACTTGGCACAATAATGTAGTTCCAAGTTCTATCCCTATGGTTTGTGTCCTATTGAAGTAGCCCCAAGCAGAGACTGACGAGAATCACTTTCCTTAAAAGGTGCTGCCAAGCTTCCAAAAAACTACGAGATTCTGGAATACTCAGCAAACATTTTTTCACAGAATCTTGATGATACTTCCTTTTAATGATCAGTACACGAATCCCCACTTGGCTCACCAAATTTCATTCTTCTAGGTTAAACCGTTCCTTTGCAGTAACCGTTTTCATTTTAAGGTTTCACTCTGTTTTCTCCTATATGGATACATGTATTTGGAACTCTAAATCAAACACGGTTTGTGCTAGCTCTTTGAAACTTGGCACAATAATGTAGTTCCAAGTTCTATCGCTATGGATTGTGTCCTATTGAAGAAGCCTCAAGTAGAGACTGACGAGAATCACTTTCATTGAAAGGGGTTGCCCAAGCTTCCAAAAAACTACGAGTTTCCTGAAATCTTAGCAAACATTTTTTCACCCAATATTGATGACACTTGCAGGTAATGAATAGTAAACCATCCCACTTGGCTCACCAAATTTCGTTCTTCTAGGTTAAAGCGTTCCATTGCAGTAACCGTTTACATGTTTAGGTTTCACTCTGTTTTCTCTATATGGATACATGTAGTTGGAACTCTAAATCAAACACGGTTTGTGCTAGCTCTTTGAAACTTGGCAAAATAATGTAGTTCCAAGTTCTATCGCTATGGTTTGAGTCCTATTGAAGTAGCCCCAAGCAGAGACTGACGAGAATCACTTTCATTGAAACGGGTTGCCAAGCTTCCAAAAAACTACGAGTTTCCTGAAATCTCAGAAAACATTTTTTCACAAAATCTTGATGATACTTCCATTTAATGATCAGTACACGAATCCTACTTGGCTCACCAAATTTCGTTCTTCTAGGTTAAACCGTTCCTTTGCAGTAACCGTTTTTATGTTTAGGTTTCACTCTGTTTTCTCCTATATGGATACATGTACTTGGAACTCTAAAATCAAACACGGTTTGTGCCAGCTCTTTGAAACTTGGCACAATAATGTAGTTCCAAGTTCTATCGCTATGGTTTGTGTCCTATTGAAGTAGCCCCAAGCAGAGACTGAAGAGAATCATTTTCATTGAAAGGGTTTGCCAAACTTCCAAAAAACTACGAGTTTACTGAAATTTCAGCAAACATTTTTTCACCCAATCTTGATGATACTTGCATGTAATGATCAGTACACCAATCCCACTTGGCTCACTAAATTTCGTTCTTGTGGGTTAAACCGTTCTTTGCAGTAAGCGTTTTCATGTTTAGGTTTCACTCTGTTTTCTCTTATATGGATACATGTTGTTGGAACACTAAATCAAACACGGTTTGTGCTAGCTCTTTGAAACTTGGCACAATAATTTAGTTCCAAGTTCTGTCGCTATGGTTTGTGTCCTATTGAAGTAGCCCCAAGCAGAGACTGACGAGAATCACTTTCATTGAAAGGGGTTGCCAAGCTTCCAAAAAACTACGAGTTTCCTGAAATCTCAGCAAACATTTTTTGACCCAATATTGATGACACTTGCAGGTAATGATTAGTACACCAATCCCACTTGGCTCACCAAATTTCGTTCTTCAAGGTTAAAGCGTTCCTTTGCAGTAACCGTTTTCATTTTTAGGTTTCACTCTGTTTTCTCCTATATAGATACATGTAGTTGGAACTCTAAATCAAACACGGTTTGTGCTAGCTCTTTGAAACTTGGCACAATAATGCAGTTCCAACTTCTATCGCTATGGTTTGTGTCCTATTGAAGTAGCCCCATGCAGAGACTGACGAGAATCACTTTCATTGAAAGGGGTTGCCAAGCTTCCAAAAAACTACGAGTTTCCTGAAATCTCAGGAAACATTTTTTCACCCAATATTGATCATACTTCCATTTAATGATCAGTACACCAATCCCACTTTGCTCACTAAATTTTGTTCTTCTGGGTTAAACCGTTCTTTGCAGTAACATTTTCCATGTTTAGGTTTCACTCTGTTTTCACCTATATGGATACATGTAGTTGGAACTCTAAATCAAACACGGTTTGTGCTAGCTCTTTGAAACTTGGCACAATAATGTAGTTTCCAAGTTCTATCCCTATGGTTTGTGTCCCTGAAGTAGCCCCAAGCAGAGACTGACGAGAATCACTTTCCTTAAAAGGTGCTGCCAAGCTTCCAAAAAACTACGAGATTCTGGAATACTCAGCAAACATTTTTTTCACAGAATCTTGATGATACTTCCATTTAATGATCAGTACACGAATCCCACTTGGCTCACCAAATTTCATTCTTCTAGGTTAAACCGTTCCTTTGCAGTAACCGTTTTCATTTTTAGGTTTCACTCTGTTTTCTCCTATATGGATACTTGTATTTGGAACTCTAAATCAAACACGGTTTGTGCTAGCTCTTTGAAACTTGGCACAATAATGTAGTTCCAATTTCTATCGCTATGGATTGTGTCCTATTGAAGAAGCCTCAAGTAGAGACTGATGAGAATCACTTTCATTGAAAGGGGGTTGCCCAAGCTTCCAAAAAACTACGAGTTTCCTGAAATCTTAGCAAACATTTTTTCACCCAATATTGATGACACTTGCAGGTAATGAATAGTAAACCATCCCACATGGCTCACCAAATTTCGTTCTTCTAGGTTAAAGCGTTCCATTGCAGTAACCGTTTACATGTTTAGGTTTCACTCTGTTTTCTCTATATGGATACATGTAGTTGGAACTCTAAATCAAACACGGTTTGTGCTAGCTCTTTGAAACTTGGCAAAATAATGTAGTTCCACGTTCTATCGCTATGGTTTGTGTCCTATTGAAGTAGCCCCAAGCAGAGACTGACGAGAATCACTTTCATTGAAAGGGGTTGCCAAGCTTCCAAAAAACTACGAGTTTCCTGAAATCTCAGCAAACATTTTTTGACCCAATATTGATGACACTTGCAGGTAATGATTAGTACACCAATCCCACTTGGCTCACCAAATTTCGTTCTTCAAGGTTTAAAGCGTTCCTTTGCAGTAACCGTTTTCATTTTTAGGTTTCACTCTGTTTTCTCCTATATGGATACATGTAGTTGGAACTCTAAATCAAACACGGTTTGTGCTAGCTCTTTGAAACTTGGCACAATAATGCAGTTCCAACTTCTATCGCTATGGTTTGTGTCCTATTGAAGTAGCCCCATGCAGAGACTGACGAGAATCACTTTCATTGAAAGGGGTTGCCAAGCTTCCAAAAAACTACGAGTTTCCTGAAATCTCAGGAAACATTTTTTCACCCAATATTGATCATACTTCCATTTAATGATCAGTACACCAATCCCACTTTGCTCACTAAATTTTGTTCTTCTGGGTTAAACCGTTCTTTGCAGTAACATTTTCCATGTTTAGGTTTCACTCTGTTTTCTCCTATATGGATACATGTAGTTGGAACTCTAAATCAAACACGGTTTGTGCTAGCTCTTTGAAACTTGGCACAATAATGTAGTTCCAAGTTCTATCCCTATGGTTTGTGTCCTATTGAAGTAGCCCCAAGCAGAGACTGACGAGAATCACTTTCCTTAAAAGGTGCTGCCAAGCTTCCAAAAAACTACGAGATTCTGGAATACTCAGCAAACATTTTTTCACAGAATCTTGATGATACTTCCTTTTAATGATCAGTACACGAATCCCACTTGGCTCACCAAATTTCATTCTTCTAGGTTAAACCGTTCCTTTGCAGTAACCGTTTTCATTTTAAGGTTTCACTCTGTTTTCTCCTATATGGATACATGTATTTGGAACTCTAAATCAAACACGGTTTGTGCTAGCTCTTTGAAACTTGGCACAATAATGTAGTTCCAAGTTCTATCGCTATGGATTGTGTCCTATTGAAGAAGCCTCAAAGTAGAGACTGACGAGAATCACTTTCATTGAAAGGGGTTGCCCAAGCTTCCAAAAAACTACGAGTTTCCTGAAATCTTAGCAAACATTTTTTCACCCAATATTGATGACACTTGCAGGTAATGAATAGTAAACCATCCCACTTGGCTCACCAAATTTCGTTCTTCTAGGTTAAAGCGTTCCATTGCAGTAACCGTTTTACAAGTTTAGGTTTCACTCTGTTTTCTCTATATGGATACATGTAGTTGGAACTCTAAATCAAACACGGTTTGTGCTAGCTCTTTGAAACTTGGCAAAATAATGTAGTTCCAAGTTCTATCGCTATGGTTTGAGTCCTATTGAAGTAGCCCCAAGCAGAGACTGACGAGAATCACTTTCATTGAAACGGGTTGCCAAGCTTCCAAAAAACTACGAGTTTCCTGAAATCTCAGAAAACATTTTTCACAAAATCTTGATGATACTTCCATTTAATGATCAGTACACGAATCCTACTTGGCTCACCAAATTTCGTTCTTCTAGGTTAAACCGTTCCTTTGCAGTAACCGTTTTTTATGTTTAGGTTTCACTCTGTTTTCTCCTATATGGATACATGTACTTGGAACTCTAAATCAAACACGGTTTGTGCCAGCTCTTTGAAACTTGGCACAATAATGTAGTTCCAAGTTCTATCGCTATGGTTTGTGTCCTATTGAAGTAGCCCCAAGCAGAGACTGAAGAGAATCATTTTCATTGAAAGGGTTTGCCAAACTTCCAAAAAACTACGAGTTTACTGAAATTTCAGCAAACATTTTTTCACCCAATCTTGATGATACTTGCATGTAATGATCAGTACACCAATCCCACTTGGCTCACTAAATTTCGTTCTTGTGGGTTAAACCGTTCTTTGCAGTAAGCGTTTTCATGTTTAGGTTTCACTCTGTTTTCTCTTATATGGATACATGTTGTTGGAACACTAAATCAAACACGGTTTGTGCTAGCTCTTTGAAACTTGGCACAATAATTTAGTTCCAAGTTCTGTCGCTATGGTTTGTGTCCTATTGAAGTAGCCCCAAGCAGAGACTGACGAGAATCACTTTCATTGAAAGGGGTTGCCAAGCTTCCAAAAAACTACGAGTTTCCTGAAATCTCAGCAAACATTTTTTGACCCAATATTGATGACACTTGCAGGTAATGATTAGTACACCAATCCCACTTGGCTCACCAAATTTCGTTCTTCAAGGTTAAAGCGTTCCTTTGCAGTAACCCGTTTTCATTTTTAGGTTTCACTCTGTTTTCTCCTATATAGATACATGTAGTTGGAACTCTAAATCAAACACGGTTTGTGCTAGCTCTTTGAAACTTGGCACAATAATGCAGTTCCAACTTCTATCGCTATGGTTTGTGTCCTATTGAAGTAGCCCCATGCAGAGACTGACGAGAATCACTTTCATTGAAAGGGGTTGCCAAGCTTCCAAAAAACTACGAGTTTCCTGAAATCTCAGGAAACATTTTTTCACCCAATATTGATCATACTTCCATTTAATGATCAGTACACCAATCCCACTTTGCTCACTAAATTTTGTTCTTCTGGGTTAAACCGTTCTTTGCAGTAACATTTTCCATGTTTAGGTTTCACTCTGTTTTCACCTATATGGATACATGTAGTTGGAACTCTAAATCAAACACGGTTTGTGCTAGCTCTTTGAAACTTGGCACAATAATGTAGTTCCAAGTTCTATCCCTATGGTTTGTGTCCTATTGAAGTAGCCCCAAGCAGAGACTGACGAGAATCACTTTCCTTAAAAGGTGCTGCCAAGCTTCCAAAAAACTACGAGATTCTGGAATACTCAGCAAACATTTTTTTCACAGAATCTTGATGATACTTCCATTTAATGATCAGTACACGAATCCCACTTGGCTCACCAAATTTCATTCTTCTAGGTTAAACCGTTCCTTTGCAGTAACCGTTTTCATTTTTAGGTTTCACTCTGTTTTCTCCTATATGGATACTTGTATTTGGAACTCTAAATCAAACACGGTTTGTGCTAGCTCTTTGAAACTTGGCACAATAATGTAGTTCCAATTTCTATCGCTATGGATTGTGTCCTATTGAAGAAGCCTCAAGTAGAGACTGATGAGAATCACTTTCATTGAAAGGGGTTGCCCAAGCTTCCAAAAAACTACGAGTTTCCTGAAATCTTAGCAAACATTTTTTCACCCAATATTGATGACACTTGCAGGTAATGAATAGTAAACCATCCCACATGGCTCACCAAATTTCGTTCTTCTAGGTTAAAGCGTTCCATTGCAGTAACCGTTTACATGTTTAGGTTTCACTCTGTTTTCTCTATATGGATACATGTAGTTGGAACTCTAAATCAAACACGGTTTGTGCTAGCTCTTTGAAACTTGGCAAAATAATGTAGTTCCACGTTCTATCGCTATGGTTTGTGTCCTATTGAAGTAGCCCCAAGCAGAGACTGACGAGAATCACTTTCATTGAAAGGGGTTGCCAAGCTTCCAAAAAACTACGAGTTTCCTGAAATCTCAGCAAACATTTTTTGACCCAATATTGATGACACTTGCAGGTAATGATTAGTACACCAATCCCACTTGGCTCACCAAATTTCGTTCTTCAAGGTTAAAGCGTTCCTTTGCAGTAACCGTTTTCATTTTTAGGTTTCACTCTGTTTTCTCCTATATGGATACATGTAGTTGGAACTCTAAATCAAACACGGTTTGTGCTAGCTCTTTGAAACTTGGCACAATAATGCAGTTCCAACTTCTATCGCTATGGTTTGTGTCCTATTGAAGTAGCCCCATGCAGAGACTGACGAGAATCACTTTCATTGAAAGGGGTTGCCAAGCTTCCAAAAAACTACGAGTTTCCTGAAATCTCAGGAAACATTTTTTTCACCCAATATTGATCATACTTCCATTTAATGATCAGTACACCAATCCCACTTTGCTCACTAAATTTTGTTCTTCTGGGTTAAACCGTTCTTTGCAGTAACATTTTCCATGTTTAGGTTTCACTCTGTTTTCTCCTATATGGATACATGTAGTTGGAACTCTAAATCAAACACGGTTTGTGCTAGCTCTTTGAAACTTGGCACAATAATGTAGTTCCAAGTTCTATCCCTATGGTTTGTGTCCTATTGAAGTAGCCCCAAGCAGAGACTGACGAGAATCACTTTCCTTAAAAGGTGCTGCCAAGCTTCCAAAAAACTACGAGATTCTGGAATACTCAGCAAACATTTTTTCACAGAATCTTGATGATACTTCCTTTTAATGATCAGTACACGAATCCCACTTGGCTCACCAAATTTCATTCTTCTAGGTTAAACCGTTCCTTTGCAGTAACCGTTTTCATTTTAAGGTTTCACTCTGTTTTCTCCTATATGGATACATGTATTTGGAACTCTAAATCAAACACGGTTTGTGCTAGCTCTTTGAAACTTGGCACAATAATGTAGTTCCAAGTTCTATCGCTATGGATTGTGTCCTATTGAAGAAGCCTCAAGTAGAGACTGACGAGAATCACTTTCATTGAAAGGGGTTGCCCAAGCTTCCAAAAAACTACGAGTTTCCTGAAATCTTAGCAAACATTTTTTCACCCAATATTGATGACACTTGCAGGTAATGAATAGTAAACCATCCCACTTGGCTCACCAAATTTCGTTCTTCTAGGTTAAAGCGTTCCATTGCAGTAACCGTTTACAAGTTTAGGTTTCACTCTGTTTTCTCTATATGGATACATGTAGTTGGAACTCTAAATCAAACACGGTTTGTGCTAGCTCTTTGAAACTTGGCAAAATAATGTAGTTCCAAGTTCTATCGCTATGGTTTGAGTCCTATTGAAGTAGCCCCAAGCAGAGACTGACGAGAATCACTTTCATTGAAACGGGTTGCCAAGCTTCCAAAAAACTACGAGTTTCCTGAAATCTCAGAAAACATTTTTTCACAAAATCTTGATGATACTTCCATTTAATGATCAGTACACGAATCCTACTTGGCTCACCAAATTTCGTTCTTCTAGGTTAAACCGTTCCTTTGCAGTAACCGTTTTTATGTTTAGGTTTCACTCTGTTTTCTCCTATATGGATACATGTACTTGGAACTCTAAATCAAACACGGTTTGTGCCAGCTCTTTGAAACTTGGCACAATAATGTAGTTCCAAGTTCTATCGCTATGGTTTGTGTCCTATTGAAGTAGCCCCAAGCAGAGACTGAAGAGAATCATTTTCATTGAAAGGGTTTGCCAAACTTCCAAAAAACTACGAGTTTACTGAAATTTCAGCAAACATTTTTTCACCCAATCTTGATGATACTTGCATGTAATGATCAGTACACCAATCCCACTTGGCTCACTAAATTTCGTTCTTGTGGGTTAAACCGTTCTTTGCAGTAAGCGTTTTCATGTTTAGGTTTCACTCTGTTTTCTCTTATATGGATACATGTTGTTGGAACACTAAATCAAACACGGTTTGTGCTAGCTCTTTGAAACTTGGCACAATAATTTAGTTCCAAGTTCTGTCGCTATGGTTTGTGTCCTATTGAAGTAGCCCCAAGCAGAGACTGACGAGAATCACTTTCATTGAAAGGGGTTGCCAAGCTTCCAAAAAACTACGAGTTTCCTGAAATCTCAGCAAACATTTTTTGACCCAATATTGATGACACTTGCAGGTAATGATTAGTACACCAATCCCACTTGGCTCACCAAATTTCGTTCTTCAAGGTTAAAGCGTTCCTTTGCAGTAACCGTTTTCATTTTTAGGTTTCACTCTGTTTTCTCCTATATAGATACATGTAGTTGGAACTCTAAATCAAACACGGTTTGTGCTAGCTCTTTGAAACTTGGCACAATAATGCAGTTCCAACTTCTATCGCTATGGTTTGTGTCCTATTGAAGTAGCCCCATGCAGAGACTGACGAGAATCACTTTCATTGAAAGGGGTTGCCAAGCTTCCAAAAAACTACGAGTTTCCTGAAATCTCAGGAAACATTTTTTCACCCAATATTGATCATACTTCCATTTAATGATCAGTACACCAATCCCACTTTGCTCACTAAATTTTGTTCTTCTGGGTTAAACCGTTCTTTGCAGTAACATTTTCCATGTTTAGGTTTCACTCTGTTTTCACCTATATGGATACATGTAGTTGGAACTCTAAATCAAACACGGTTTGTGCTAGCTCTTTGAAACTTGGCACAATAATGTAGTTCCAAGTTCTATCCCTATGGTTTGTGTCCTATTGAAGTAGCCCCAAGCAGAGACTGACGAGAATCACTTTCCTTAAAAGGTGCTGCCAAGCTTCCAAAAAACTACGAGATTCTGGAATACTCAGCAAACATTTTTTTCACAGAATCTTGATGATACTTCCATTTAATGATCAGTACACGAATCCCACTTGGCTCACCAAATTTCATTCTTCTAGGTTAAACCGTTCCTTTGCAGTAACCGTTTTCATTTTTAGGTTTCACTCTGTTTTCTCCTATATGGATACTTGTATTTGGAACTCTAAATCAAACACGGTTTGTGCTAGCTCTTTGAAACTTGGCACAATAATGTAGTTCCAATTTCTATCGCTATGGATTGTGTCCTATTGAAGAAGCCTCAAGTAGAGACTGATGAGAATCACTTTCATTGAAAGGGGTTGCCCAAGCTTCCAAAAAACTACGAGTTTCCTGAAATCTTAGCAAACATTTTTTCACCCAATATTGATGACACTTGCAGGTAATGAATAGTAAACCATCCCACATGGCTCACCAAATTTCGTTCTTCTAGGTTAAAGCGTTCCATTGCAGTAACCGTTTACATGTTTAGGTTTCACTCTGTTTTCTCTATATGGATACATGTAGTTGGAACTCTAAATCAAACACGGTTTGTGCTAGCTCTTTGAAACTTGGCAAAATAATGTAGTTCCACGTTCTATCGCTATGGTTTGTGTCCTATTGAAGTAGCCCCAAGCAGAGACTGACGAGAATCACTTTCATTGAAAGGGGTTGCCAAGCTTCCAAAAAACTACGAGTTTCCTGAAATCTCAGCAAACATTTTTTGACCCAATATTGATGACACTTGCAGGTAATGATTAGTACACCAATCCCACTTGGCTCACCAAATTTCGTTCTTCAAGGTTAAAGCGTTCCTTTGCAGTAACCGTTTTCATTTTTAGGTTTCACTCTGTTTTCTCCTATATGGATACATGTAGTTGGAACTCTAAATCAAACACGGTTTGTGCTAGCTCTTTGAAACTTGGCACAATAATGCAGTTCCAACTTCTATCGCTATGGTTTGTGTCCTATTGAAGTAGCCCCATGCAGAGACTGACGAGAATCACTTTCATTGAAAGGGGTTGCCAAGCTTCCAAAAAACTACGAGTTTCCTGAAATCTCAGGAAACAATTTTTCACCCAATATTGATCATACTTCAATTTAATGATCAGTACACCAATCCCACTTTGCTCACTAAATTTTGTTCTTCTGGGTTAAACCGTTCTTTGCAGTAACATTTTCCATGTTTAGGTTTCACTCTGTTTTCTCCTATATGGATACATGTAGTTGGAACTCTAAATCAAACACGGTTTGTGCTAGCTCTTTGAAACTTGGCACAATAATGTAGTTCCAAGTTCTATCCCTATGGTTTGTGTCCTATTGAAGTAGCCCCAAGCAGAGACTGACGAGAATCACTTTCCTTAAAAGGTGCTGCCAAGCTTCCAAAAAACTACGAGATTCTGGAATACTCAGCAAACATTTTTTCACAGAATCTTGATGATACTTCCTTTTAATGATCAGTACACGAATCCCACTTGGCTCACCAAATTTCATTCTTCTAGGTTAAACCGTTCCTTTGCAGTAACCGTTTTCATTTTAAGGTTTCACTCTGTTTTCTCCTATATGGATACATGTATTTGGAACTCTAAATCAAACACGGTTTGTGCTAGCTCTTTGAAACTTGGCACAATAATGTAGTTCCAAGTTCTATCGCTATGGATTGTGTCCTATTGAAGAAGCCTCAAGTAGAGACTGACGAGAATCACTTTCATTGAAAGGGGTTGCCCAAGCTTCCAAAAAACTACGAGTTTCCTGAAATCTTAGCAAACATTTTTTCACCCAATATTGATGACACTTGCAGGTAATGAATAGTAAACCATCCCACTTGGCTCACCAAATTTCGTTCTTCTAGGTTAAAGCGTTCCATTGCAGTAACCGTTTACATGTTTAGGTTTCACTCTGTTTTCTCTATATGGATACATGTAGTTGGAACTCTAAATCAAACACGGTTTGTGCTAGCTCTTTGAAACTTGGCAAAATAATGTAGTTCCAAGTTCTATCGCTATGGTTTGTGTCCTATTGAAGTAGCCCCAAGCAGAGACTGACGAGAATCACTTTCATTGAAACGGGTTGCCAAGCTTCCAAAAAACTACGAGTTTCCTGAAATCTCAGAAAACATTTTTTCACAAAATCTTGATGATACTTCCATTTAATGATCAGTACACGAATCCTACTTGGCTCACCAAATTTCGTTCTTCTAGGTTAAACCGTTCCTTTGCAGTAACCGTTTTTATGTTTAGGTTTCACTCTGTTTTCTCCTATATGGATACATGTACTTGGAACTCTAAATCAAACACGGTTTGTGCCAGCTCTTTGAAACTTGGCACAATAATGTAGTTCCAAGTTCTATCGCTATGGTTTGTGTCCTATTGAAGTAGCCCCAAGCAGAGACTGAAGAGAATCATTTTCATTGAAAGGGTTTGCCAAACTTCCAAAAAACTACGAGTTTACTGAAATTTCAGCAAACATTTTTTCACCCAATCTTGATGATACTTGCATGTAATGATCAGTACACCAATCCCACTTGGCTCACTAAATTTCGTTCTTGTGGGTTAAACCGTTCTTTGCAGTAAGCGTTTTCATGTTTAGGTTTCACTCTGTTTTCTCTTATATGGATACATGTTGTTGGAACACTAAATCAAACACGGTTTGTGCTAGCTCTTTGAAACTTGGCACAATAATGTAGTTCCAAGTTCTGTCGCTATGGTTTGTGTCCTATTGAAGTAGCCCCAAGCAGAGACTGACGAGAATCACTTTCATTGAAAGGGGTTGCCAAGCTTCCAAAAAACTACGAGTTTCCTGAAATCTCAGGAAACATTTTTTCACCCAATATTGATGACACTTGCAGGTAATGATTAGTACACCAATCCCACTTGGCTAACCTAATTTCGTTCTTCAAGGTTAAAGCGTTCCTTTGCAGTAACCGTTTTCATTTTTAGGTTTCACTCTGTTTTCTCCTATATGGATACATGCAGTTGGAACTCTAAATCAAACACGGTTTGTGCTTGATCTTTGAAACATGGCACAATAATGTAGTTCCAAGTTCTATCGCTATGGTTTGTGTCCTATTGAAGTAGCCCAAAACAGAGACTGACGAGAATCACTTTCATTGAAAGGGGTTGCGAAGCTTCAAAAAACTGCAAGTTTCCTGAAATCTCATCAAACATTTTTTGCACCCAATCTTGATGATACTTGCAGGTAGTGATCAGTACACGAATCCCACTTGGCTCACCAAATTTCGTTCTTCTATGTTAAACTGTTCCTTTGCAGTAACCGTTTTCATGTTTAGGTTTCCCTCTGTTTTCTCCTATATGGATACATGTAGTTGGAACTCTAAATCAAACACGGTTTGTGCTAGCTCTTTGAAACTTGGCAAAATAATGTAGTTCCAAGTTCTATCGCTATGGTTTGTGTCCTATTGAAGTAGCCCCAAGCAGAGACTGACGAGAATCACTTTCATTGAAAGGGGTTGCCAAGCTTCCAAAAAACTACGAGTTTCCTGAAATCTCAGCAAACTTTTTTTCACCCAATCTTGATGATACTTGAAGGTAATGATCAGTACACCAATCCCACTTGGCTCACTAAATTTCGTTCTTCTAGGTTAAACCGTTCCTTTGCAGTGACCGTTTTCATTTTTAGGTTTCACTCTGTTTTCTCCTATATGGATACATGCAGTTGGAACTAGAAATCAAACACGGTTTGTGCTAGCTCTTTGAAACATGGCACAATAATGTAGTTCCAAGTTCTATCGCTATGGTTTGTGTCCTATTGAAGTAGCCCCAAGCAGACACTGACGAGAATCACTTTCATTGAAAGGGGTTGCCAAGCTTCCAAAAACCTACGAGTTTCCTGAAATCTCAGCAAATAGTTTTTTCACCCAATCTTGATGATACTTCCATTTAATGATCAGTACACCAATCCCACTTGGTTCACCAAATTTCGTTCTTCTAAGTTAAACCGTTCCTTTGCAGTAACCGTTTTCATGTTTAGGTTTCACTCTGTTTTCTCCTATATGGATACATGTAGTTGGAACCCTAAATCAAACACGGTTTGTGCTAGCTCTTTGAAACTTTTCGCAATAATATAGTTCCAAGTTCTATCGCTATGGTTTGTGTCTTATTGAAGTAGCCCCAAGCAGACTGAGGAGAAACAATTTAATTGAAAGGGGTTGCCAAGCTTCCAAAAAACTACGAGTTTCCTGAAATCTCAGGAACCATTTTTTCACCCAATCTTGATGACACTTCCATTTAATGATCAGTACACCAATTCCACATGGCTCACCAAATTTTGTTCTTCTAGGTTAAACCGTTCCTTTCCAGTAACCGTTTCCATGTTTAGGTTTCACTCTGTTTTCTCCTATATGGATACATGTAGTTGGAACTCTAAATCAAACACGGTTTGTGCAACCTCTTTGAAACTTGGCACAATAATGTAGTTCCAAGTTCTATCGCTATGGTTTGTGTCCTATTGAAGTAGGCCCAAGCAGAGACTGACGAGAATCACTTTCAATGAAAGGGGTTGCCAAGCTTCCAAAAAACTACGAGTTGCCTGAAATCTCAGCAAACATTTTTTCACCCAATCTTGATGAAACTTCAATTTGATGATCAGCCCACCAATCCCAATTGACTCACCAAATTTCGTTCTTCTAGGTTAAACCGTTCCTTTGCAGGAACCGTTTTCATGTTTAGGTTTCACTCTGTTTTCTCCTATATGGATACATATAGTTGGAACTCTAAATCAAACACGGTTTGTGCTAGCTCTTTGAAACTTGGCACAATAATGTAGTTCCAAGTTCTATCGCTATGGTTTGTGTCCTATTGAAGTAGCCCCAAGCAGAGACTGACGAGAATCACTTTCATTGAAAGGGGTTGCCAAGCTTCCAAAAAACTACGTGTTTCCTGAAATCTCAGCAAATATTTTTTCACCCAATCTTGATGATGCTTCCATTTAATGATCAGTACACCAATCCCACTTGGCTCACCAAACTTCGTTCTTCTAGGTTAAACCGTTCCTTTGCTGTAACCGTTTTCATGTTTAGGTTTCACTCTGTTTTCTCCTATATGTATACATGTAGTTGGAACTCTAAATCAAACACGGTTTGTGCTAGCTCTTTGAAACTTGGCACAATAATGTAGTTCCAAGTTCTATTGCTATGGTTTGTGTCCTATTGAAGTAGCCCCAAGCAGAGACTAGCGAGAATCACTTTCATTGAAAGGGGTTGACAAGCTTCCAAAAAACTGCGAGTTTCCTCAAATCTCAGTAAACATTTTTTTCACCCAATCTTGATGATACTTGCAGGTAGTGATCAATACATGAATCCCACTTGGCTCACCAAATTTCTTTCTTCTAGGTTAAACCGTTCCTTTGCAGTAACCGTTTTCATGTTTAGGTTTCACTCTGTTTTCTCCTATATGGATACATGTAGTTGGAACTCGAAATCAAACACGGTTTGTGCAAGCTGTTTGAAACTTGGCAGAGTAATGTAGTTCCAAGTTCTATCGCTATGGTTTCTGTCCTATTGAAGTAGCCCCAAGCAGAGACGACGAGGATCACTTTCATTGAAAAAGGTTGCCAAGCTTCCAAAAAACTACGAGTTTCCTGAAATCTCAGCAAACATTTTTCACCCAATATTGATGATGCTTCCATTTAATGATCAGCCCACCAATCCCACTTGGCTCACCAAATTTCGTTCTTCTAGGTTAAACCGTTCCTTTGCAGTAACCGTTTTCATGTTTAGGTTTCACTCTGTTTTCTCCTATATGGATACGTGTAGTTGGAACTCTAAATCAAACACGGTTTGTGCTAGCTCTTTGAAACTTGGCACAATAATGTAGTTCCAAGTTCTATCACTATGGTTTGTGTCCTACTGATGTAGCCCCAAGCAGAGACTGACGAGAATCACTTTCAATGAAAGGGGTTGCCAAGCTTCCAAAAAACTACGAGTTGCCTGAAATCTCAGCAAACATTTTTTCACCCAATCTTGATGAAACTTCCATTTTATGATCAGCCCACCAATCCCAATTGACTCACCAAATTTCGTTCTTCTAGGTTAAACCGTTCCTTTGCAGGAACCGGTTTCATGTTTAGGTTTCACTCTGTATTCTCCTATATGGATACATATAGTTGGAACTCTAAATCAAACACGGTTTGTGCTAGCTCTTTGAAACTTGGCACAATAATGTAGTTCCAAGTTCTATCGCTATGGTTTGTGTCCTATTGAAGAAGCCCCAAGCAGAGACTGACGAGAATCACTTTCATTGAAAGGGGTTGCCAAGCTTCCAAAGAACTACGAGTTTCCTGAAATCTCAGCAAATATTTTTTCACCCAATCTTGATGATGCTTCCATTTAATGATCAGTACACCAATCCCACTTGGCTCACCAAATTTCGTTCTTCTAGGTTAAACCGTTCCTTTGCAGTAACCGTTTTCATGTTTAGGTTTCACTCTGTTTTCTCCTATATGGATACATGTAGTTGGAACTCTAAATCAAACACGGTTTGTGCTAGCTCTTTGAAACTTGGCACAATAATGTAGTTCCAAGTTCTATCGCTATGGTTTGTGTCCTATTGAAGTAGGCCCAAGCAGAGACTAGCGAGAATCACATACATTGAAAGGGGTTGCCAAGCTTCCAAAAAACTGCGAGTTTCTTGAAATCTCAGCAAACATTTTTTCACCCAATATTGATGATGCTTCCATTTAATGATCAGCCCACCAATCCCACTTGGCTCACCAAATTTCGTTCTTCTAGGTTAAACCGTTCCTTTGCAGTAACCGTTTTCATGTTTAGGTTTCACTCTGTTTTCTCCTATATGGATACGTGTAGTTGGAACTCTAAATCAAACACGGTTTGTGCTAGCTCTTTGAAACTTGGCACAATAATGTAGTTAAAAGTTCAATCGCTATGGTTTGTGTCCTATTGAAGTAGCCCCAAGCAGAGACTGACGAGAATCACTTTCATTGAAAAGGGTTGCCAAGCTTCCAAAAAACTACGAGTTGCCTGAAATTTCAGCAAACATTTTTTCACCCAAACGTGGTGAAACTACCATTTTATGATAAGGCCACCAATCCCAATTGACTCAGCAAATTTCGTTCTTCTAGGTTAAACCGTTTCTTTGCAGTAACCGTTATCATGTTTAGGTTTCACTCTGTTTTCTCCTATATGGATACATGTAGTTGGAACTCTAAATCAAACACGGTTTGTGCTAGCTCTTTGAAACTTGGCACAATAATGTAGTTCCAAGTTCTATCGCTATGGTTTGTGTCCTATTGAAGTAGCCCCAAGCAGAGACTGACGAGAATCACTTTCATTGAAAGGGGTTGCCAAGCTTCCAAAAAACTACGAGATTCCTGAAATCTCAGCAAACGTTTTTTTTCACCCAACCTTGATGATACTTGCAGGTAGTGGTCAGTACATGAATCCCACTTGGCTCACCAAATTTCTTTCTTCTAGGTTAAACCGTTCCTTTGCAGTAACCGTTATCATGTTTAGGTTTCACTCTGTTTTCTCCTATATGGATACATGTAGTTGGAACTCTAAATCAAACACGGTTTGTGCAATCTCTTTGAAACTTGGCACAATAATGTAGTTCCAAGTTCTATCGCTATGGTTTGTGTCCTATTGAAGTAGCCCCAAGCAGAGACTGACGAGAATCACTTTCATTGAAAGGGGTTGCCAAGCTTCCAAAAAACTACGAGATTCCTGAAATCTCAGCAAACATTTTTTCACCCAATCTTGATGAATCTTTCATTTAATGATCAGCCCACCATTCCCAATTGGCTCACCAAATTTCGTTCTTCTAGGTTAAACCATTCCTTTGCAGAAACCGTTTTCATGTTTAGGTTTCACTCTGTTTTCTCCTATATGGATACATATATTTGGAACTCTAAATCAAACACAGTTTGTGCTAGCTCTTTGAAACTTGGCACAATAATGTAGTTCCAAGTTCTATCGCTATGGTTTGTGTCCTATTGAAGTAGCCCCAAGCAGAGACTGACGAGAATCACTTTCATTGAAAGGGGTTGCCAAGCTTAAAAAAAACTACGAGTTTCCTGAAATCTCAGCAAATATTTTTTCACCCAATCTAGATGAATCTTCCATTTAATGATCAGTAGACCAATCCCACTTGGCTCACCAAATTTCATTCTTCTAGGTTAAACCATTCCTTTGCAGTAACCGTTTTCATGTTTAGGTTTCACTCTGTTTTCTCCTATATGGATACATGTAGTTGGAACTGTAAATCAAACACGGTTTGTGCTAGCTCTTTGAAACTTGGCACAATAATGTAGTTCCATGTTCAATCGCTATGGTTTTTGTCCTATTGAAGTAGCCCCAAGCAGAGACTGACGAGAATCACATTCATTGAAAGGGGTTGCCAAGCTTCCAAAAAACTGCGAGTTTCCTGAAATCTCAGCAAACATTTTTTTCACCCAAATTGATGATACTTGCAGGTAGTGATCAGTACATGAATCCCACTTGGCTCACCAAATTTCGTTCTTCTAGGTTAAACCGTTCCTTTGCAGTAACCGTTTTCAAGTTTAGATATCACTCTGTTTTCTCTTATATGGATACATATATTTGGAACTCTAAATCAAACACGGTTTGTGCTCGCTCTTTAAAACTTGGCACAATAATGTAGTTCCAAGTTCTATCGCTATGGTTTGTGTCCTATTGAAGTAGTCCCAAGCAGAGACTGACGAGAATCACTTTCATTGAAAGGGGTTGCCAAGCTTCCAAAAAACTGCGAGTTTCCTGAAATCTCAGCAAACATTTTTTCACCCAATATTGATGATGCTTCCATTTAATGATCAGCCCAGCAATCCCACTTGGCTCACCAAATTTCGTTCTTCTAGGTTAAACCGTTCCTTTGCAGTAACCGTTTTCATGTTTAGGTTTCACTCTGTTTTCTCCTATATGGATACGTGTAGTTGGAACTCTAAATCAAACACGGTTTGTGCTAGCTCTTTGAAACTTGGCACAATAATGTAGTTCCAAGTTCAATCGCTATGGTTTGTGTCCTATTGAAGTAGCCCCAAGCAGAGACTGACGAGAATCACTTTCATTGAAAGGGGTTGCCAAGCTTCCTCAAAACTACGAGTTGCCTGAAATTTCAGCAAACATTTTTTCACCCAAACGTGGTGAAACTACCATTTTATGATAAGGCCACCAATCCCAATTGACTCAGCAAATTTCGTTCTTCTAGGTTAAACCGTTTCTTTGCAGTAACCGTTATCATGTTTAGGTTTCACTCTGTTTTCTCCTATATGGATACATGTAGTTGGAACTCTAAATCAAACACGGTTTGTGCAATCTCTTTGAAACTTGGCACAATAATGTAGTTCCAAGTTCTATCGCTATGGTTTGTGTCCTATTGAAGTAGCCCCAAGCAGAGACTGACGAGAATCACTTTCATTGAAAGGGGTTGCCAAGCTTCAAAAAAACTACGAGTTTCCTGAAATCTCAGCAAACATTTTTTCACCCAATCTTGATGAATCTTTCATTTAATGATCAGCCCACAATTCCCAATTGGCTCACCAAATTTCGTTCTTCTAGGTTAAACCGTTCCTTTGCAGCAACCGTTTTCATGTTTAGGTTTCACTCTGTTTTCTCCTATATGGATACATGTAGTTGGAACTCTAAATCAAACACGGTTTGTGCTAGCTGTTTGAAACTTGGCACAATAATGTAGTTCCAAGTTCTATCGCTATGGTTTGTGTCCTATTGAAGTAGCCCCAAGCAGAGACTGACGAGAATCACTTTCATTGAAAGGGGTTGCCAAGCTTCCAAAAAACTACGAGATTCCTGAAATCTCAGCAAACATTTTTTTTCACCCAACCTTGATGATACTTGCAGGTAGTGGTCAGTACATGAATCCCACTTGGCTCACCAAATTTCGTTCTTCTAGGTTAAACCGTTCCTTTGCAGTAACCGTTATCATGTTTAGGTTTCACTCTGTTTTCTCCTATATGGATACATGTAGTTGGAACTCTAAATCAAACACGGTTTGTGCAATCTCTTTGAAACTTGGCACAATAATGTAGTTCCAAGTTCTATCGCTATGGTTTGTGTCCTATTGAAGTAGCCCCAAGCAGAGACTGACGAGAATCACTTTCATTGAAAGGGGTTGCCAAGCTTCCAAAAAACTACGAGATTCCTGAAATCTCAGCAAACATTTTTTCACCCAATCTTGATGAATCTTTCATTTAATGATCAGCCCACCATTCCCAATTGGCTCACCAAATTTCGTTCTTCTAGGTTAAACCATTCCTTTGCAGAAACCGTTTTCATGTTTAGGTTTCACTCTGTTTTCTCCTATATGGATACATATATTTGGAACTCTAAATCAAACACGGTTTGTGCTAGCTGTTTGAAACTTGGCACAATAATGTAGTTCCAAGTTCTATCGCTATGGTTTGTGTCCTATTGAAGTAGCCCCAAGCAGAGACTGACGGGAATCACTTTCATTGAAAGGGGTTGGAAAGCTTCCAAAAAACTGCTAGTTTCCGGAAATCTCAGCAAACATTTTTTCACCCAATCTTGATGATATTTGCGGGTAGTGATAAGTACATGAATCCCACTTGGCTCACCAAATTTCTAGCTTCTAGGTTAAACCGTTCCTTTGCAGTAACCGTTTTCATGATTAGGTTTCAGTCTGTTTTCTCCTATATGGATACATGTTGTTGGAACTGTAATCAAACATGGTTTGTGCTAGCTCTTTGCAACTTGGCACAATAATGTAGTTCAAAGTTCTATCGCTATGGTTTCTGTGCTATTGATGTAGCCCCAAGCAGAGACTGACGAGAATCACTTTCATTGAAAGGGGTTGCCAAGCTTCCAGAAAACTGCGAGTTTCCTGAAATCTCAGCAAACATTTTTTCGCCCAATCTTGATGAATCTTCCATTTAATGATCAGCCCACCAATCCCACTTGGCTCACCAAATTTCGTTCTTCTAGGTTAAACCGTTCCTTTGCAGTAACCGTTTTCATGTTTAGGTTTCACTCTGTTTTCTCCTATATGGATACATGTAGTTGGAACTCTAAATCAAACACGGTTTGTGCTAGCTCTTTGAAACTTGGCACAATAATGTAGTTCCAAGTTCTATCGCTATGGTTTGTGTCCTACTGATGTAGCCCCAAGCAGAGACTGACGAGAATCACTTTCATTGAAAGGGGTTGCCAAGCTTCCAAAAAAACTACGAGTTTCCTGAAATCTCAGCAAACATTTTTTCACCCAATCTTGATGAAACTTCCAATTAATGATCAGCCCACCAATCCCACTTGGCTGACCAAATTTCGTTCTTCTAGGTTAAACCGTTCCTTTGCAGTAACCGTTTTCATGTTTAGGTTTCACTCTGTTTTCTCCTATATGGATACATGTAGTTGGAACTCTAAATCAAACACGGTTTGTGCAAGCTGTTTGAAACTTGGCACAGTAATGTAGTTCCAAGTTCTATCGCTATTGTTTGTGTCCCTTTGAAGTAGCCCCAAGCAGAGCCTGGCGAAAATCACTTTCATTGAAAGGGGTTGCCAAGCTTCCAAAAAACTACGAGTTTCCTGAAATCTCAGCAAACATTTTGTCACCCAATCTTGATGATACTTGCAGGACATGATCAGTACACCAATCCCAATTGGCTCACCAAATTTCTTTCTTCTAGGTTAAACCGTTCCTTTGCAGTAACCGTTTTCATGTTTAGGTTTCACTCTGTTTTCTCCTTTATGGATACATGTAGTTGGAACTCGAAATCAAACACGGTTTGTGCAAGCTCTTTGAAACATGGCACAATAATGTAGTTCCAAGATCTATCGCTATGGTTTGTGTCCTATTTAAGTAGCCCCAAGCAGAGAATGACGAGAATCACTTTCATTGAAAGGGATTGCCAAGCTTCCAAAAAACTGCGAGTTTCCTGAAAACTCAGCAAACATTTTTTCACCCAATATTGATGATGCTTCCATTTAATGATCAGCCCACCAATCCCACTTGGCTCACCAAATTTCGTTCTTCTAGGTTATACCGTTCCTTTGCAGTAACCGTTTTCATGATTAGGTTTCACTCTGTTTTCTCCTATATGGATACATGTAGTTGGAACTGTAATCAAACATGGTTTGTGCTAGCTCTTTGCAACTTGGCACAATAATGTAGTTCAAAGTTCTATCGCTATGGTTTGTGTGCTATTGATGTAGCCCCAAGCAGAGACTGACGAGAATCACTTTCATTGAAAGGGGTTGCCAAGCTTCCAGAAAACTGCGAGTTTCCTGAAATCTCAGCAAACATTTTTTCGCCCAATCTTGATGAATCTTCCATTTAATGATCAGCCCACCAATCCCACTTGGCTCACCAAATTTCGTTCTTCTAGGTTAAACCGTTCCTTTGCAGTAACCGTTTTCATGTTTAGGTTTCACTCTGTTTTCTCCTATATGTATACATGTAGTTGGAACTCTAAATCAAACACGGTTTGTGCTAGCTCTTTGAAATTTGGCACAATAATGTAGTTCCAAGTTCTATTGCTATGGTTTGTGTGCTATTGATGTAGCCCCAAGCAGAGACTGACGAGAATCACTTTCAATGAAAGGGGTTGCCAAGCTTCCAAAAAACTACGAGTTGCCTGAAATCTCAGCAAACATTTTTTCACCCAATCTTGATGAAACTTCCATTTTATGATCAGCCCACCAATCCCAATTGACTCACCAAATTTCGTTCTTCTAGGTTAAACCGTTCCTTTGCAGGAACCGGTTTCATGTTTAGGTTTCACTCTGTATTCTCCTATATGGATACATATAGTTGGAACTCTAAATCAAACACGGTTTGTGCTAGCTCTTTGAAACTTGGCACAATAATGTAGTTCCAAGTTCTATCGCTATGGTTTGTGTCCTATTGAAGAAGCCCCAAGCAGAGACTGACGAGAATCACTTTCATTGAAAGGGGTTGCCAAGCTTCCAAAGAACTACGAGTTTCCTGAAATCTCAGCAAATATTTTTTCACCCAATCTTGATGATGCTTCCATTTAATGATCAGTACACCAATCCCACTTGGCTCACCAAATTTCGTTCTTCTAGGTTAAACCGTTCCTTTGCAGTAACCGTTTTCATGTTTAGGTTTCACTCTGTTTTCTCCTATATGGATACATGTAGTTGGAACTCTAAATCAAACACGGTTTGTGCTAGCTCTTTGAAACTTGGCACAATAATGTAGTTCCAAGTTCTATCGCTATGGTTTGTGTCCTATTGAAGTAGGCCCAAGCAGAGACAAGCGAGAATCACATACATTGAAAGGGGTTGCCAAGCTTCCAAAAAACTGCGAGTTTCTTGAAATCTCAGCAAACATTTTTTCACCCAATATTGATGATGCTTCCATTTAATGATCAGCCCACCAATCCCACTTGGCTCACCAAATTTCGTTCTTCTAGGTTAAACCGTTCCTTTGCAGTAACCGTTTTCATGTTTAGGTTTCACTCTGTTTTCTCCTATATGGATACGTGTAGTTGGAACTCTAAATCAAACACGGTTTGTGCTAGCTCTTTGAAACTTGGCACAATAATGTAGTTCCAAGTTCAATCGCTATGGTTTGTGTCCTATTGAAGTAGCCCCAAGCAGAGACTGACGAGAATCACTTTCATTGAAAGGGGTTGCCAAGCTTCCAAAAAACTACGAGTTGCCTGAAATTTCAGCAAACATTTTTTCACCCAAACGTGGTGAAACTACCATTTTATGATAAGGCCACCAATCCCAATTGACTCAGCAAATTTCGTTCTTCTAGGTTAAACCGTTTCTTTGCAGTAACCGTTATCATGTTTAGGTTTCACTCTGTTTTCTCCTATATGGATACATGTAGTTGGAACTCTAAATCAAACACGGTTTGTGCAATCTCTTTGAAACTTGGCACAATAATGTAGTTCCAAGTTCTATCGCTATGGTTTGTGTCCTATTGAAGTAGCCCCAAGCAGAGACTGACGAGAATCACTTTCATTGAAAGGGGTTGCCAAGCTTCAAAAAAACTACGAGTTTCCTGAAATCTCAGCAAACATTTTTTCACCCAATCTTGATGAATCTTTCATTTAATGATCAGCCCACAATTCCCAATTGGCTCACCAAATTTCGTTCTTCTAGGTTAAACCGTTCCTTTGCAGCAACCGTTTTCATGTTTAGGTTTCACTCTGTTTTCTCCTATATGGATACATGTAGTTGGAACTCTAAATCAAACACGGTTTGTGCTAGCTGTTTGAAACTTGGCACAATAATGTAGTTCCAAGTTCTATCGCTATGGTTTGTGTCCTATTGAAGTAGCCCCAAGCAGAGACTGACGAGAATCACTTTCATTGAAAGGGGTTGCCAAGCTTCCAAAAAACTACGAGATTCCTGAAATCTCAGCAAACATTTTTTTTCACCCAACCTTGATGATACTTGCAGGTAGTGGTCAGTACATGAATCCCACTTGGCTCACCAAATTTCGTTCTTCTAGGTTAAACCGTTCCTTTGCAGTAACCGTTATCATGTTTAGGTTTCACTCTGTTTTCTCCTATATGGATACATGTAGTTGGAACTCTAAATCAAACACGGTTTGTGCAATCTCTTTGAAACTTGGCACAATAATGTAGTTCCAAGTTCTATCGCTATGGTTTGTGTCCTATTGAAGTAGCCCCAAGCAGAGACTGACGAGAATCACTTTCATTGAAAGGGGTTGCCAAGCTTCCAAAAAACTACGAGATTCCTGAAATCTCAGCAAACATTTTTTCACCCAATCTTGATGAATCTTTCATTTAATGATCAGCCCACCATTCCCAATTGGCTCACCAAATTTCGTTCTTCTAGGTTAAACCATTCCTTTGCAGAAACCGTTTTCATGTTTAGGTTTCACTCTGTTTTCTCCTATATGGATACATATATTTGGAACTCTAAATCAAACACGGTTTGTGCTAGCTGTTTGAAACTTGGCACAATAATGTAGTTCCAAGTTCTATCGCTATGGTTTGTGTCCTATTGAAGTAGCCCCAAGCAGAGACTGACGGGAATCACTTTCATTGAAAGGGGTTGGAAAGCTTCCAAAAAACTGCTAGTTTCCGGAAATCTCAGCAAACATTTTTTCACCCAATCTTGATGATATTTGCGGGTAGTGATAAGTACATGAATCCCACTTGGCTCACCAAATTTCTAGCTTCTAGGTTAAACCGTTCCTTTGCAGTAACCGTTTTCATGATTAGGTTTCAGTCTGTTTTCTCCTATATGGATACATGTTGTTGGAACTGTAATCAAACATGGTTTGTGCTAGCTCTTTGCAACTTGGCACAATAATGTAGTTCAAAGTTCTATCGCTATGGTTTCTGTGCTATTGATGTAGCCCCAAGCAGAGACTGACGAGAATCACTTTCATTGAAAGGGGTTGCCAAGCTTCCAGAAAACTGCGAGTTTCCTGAAATCTCAGCAAACATTTTTTCGCCCAATCTTGATGAATCTTCCATTTAATGATCAGCCCACCAATCCCACTTGGCTCACCAAATTTCGTTCTTCTAGGTTAAACCGTTCCTTTGCAGTAACCGTTTTCATGTTTAGGTTTCACTCTGTTTTCTCCTATATGGATACATGTAGTTGGAACTCTAAATCAAACACGGTTTGTGCTAGCTCTTTGAAACTTGGCACAATAATGTAGTTCCAAGTTCTATCGCTATGGTTTGTGTCCTACTGATGTAGCCCCAAGCAGAGACTGACGAGAATCACTTTCATTGAAAGGGGTTGCCAAGCTTCCAAAAAAACTACGAGTTTCCTGAAATCTCAGCAAACATTTTTTTCACCCAATCTTGATGAAACTTCCAATTAATGATCAGCCCACCAATCCCACTTGGCTGACCAAATTTCGTTCTTCTAGGTTAAACCGTTCCTTTGCAGTAAACGTTTGCATGTTTAGGTTTCACTCTGTTTTCTCCTATATGGATACATGTAGTTGGAACTCTAAATCAAACACGGTTTGTGCTAGCTCTTTGAAACTTGGCACAATAATGTAGTTCCAAGTTCTATCGCTATGGTTTCTGTCCTATTGAAGTAGCCCCAAGCAGAGACTGACGAGAATCACTTTCATTGAAAGGGGTTGCCAAGCTTCCCAAAAACAACGAGTTTGTTGAAATCTCAGCAAACATTTTTTCACCAATCTTGAAGATTCATGCAGGTAGTGATCAGGACACGAATCCTCTTGGCTCACCAAATTTCGTTCTTCTAGGTTAAACATTTCCTTTGCAGTAACCTTTTTCATGTTTAGGTTTCACTCCGTTTTCTCCTATATGGAACTCTAAATATAACAGGGTTTGTGCTAGCTCTTTGAAACTTGGCACAATAATGGAGTTCCAAGTTCTATCGCTATGGTTTGTGTCCTATTGAAGTAGCCCCAAGAAGAGACTGAGGAGAATCACTTTCATTGAAAGGGGTTGCCAAGCTTCCAAAAAACTACGAGTTTCCTGAAATCTCAGCAAACATTTTTTCACCCAATCTTGATGATACTTGCAGGTCATGATCAGTACACCAATCCCACTTGGCTCACCAAATTTCGTTTTTCTAGGTTAAACCGTTCCTTTGCAGTAACCGTTTTCATGTTTAGGTTTCACTCTGTTTTCTCCTATATGGATACATGTATTTGGAACTCTAAATCAAACACAGTTTGTGCTAGCTCTTTGAAACTTGGCACAATAATGTAGTTTCCAAGTTCTATCACTATGATTTGTGTCCTATTGAAGAAGCCCCAAGCAGAGACTGACGAGAATCACTTTCATTGAAAGGGGTTGCCAAGCTTCCAAAAAACTGCAAGTTTCCTGAAATCTCAGCAAACATTTTTTCACCCAATCTTGATGATATTTGCAGTTAGTGATCAGTACATGAATCACGCTTGGCTCACCAAATTTCGTTCTTCTAGGTTAAACCGTTCCTTTGCAGTAACCGTTTTCATGTTTAGGTTTCACTCTGTTTTCTCCTATATGGATACATGTAGTTGGAACTCTAAATCAAACACGGTTTGTGCTAGCTCTTTGAAACTTGGCACAATAATGTAGTTCCAAGTTCCATCGCTATGGTTTGTGTCCTATTGAAGTAGCCCCAAGCAGAGACTGACGAGAATCACTTTCATTGAAAGGGGTTGCCAAGCTTCCCAAAAACAACGAGTTTGTTGAAATCTCAACAAACATTTTTTCACCAATCTTGAAGATACATGCAGGTAGTGATCAGGACACGAATCCTCTTGGCTCACCAAATTTCGTTCTTCTAGGTTAAAACTTTCCTTTGCAGTAACCTTTTTCATGTTTAGGTTTCACTCCGTTTTCTCCTATATGGAACTCTAAATATAACAGGGTTTGTGCTAGCTCTTTCAAACTTGGCACAATAATGGAGTTCCAAGTTCTATCGCTATGGTTTGTGTCCTATTGAAGTAGCCCCAAGAAGAGACTGAGGAGAATCACTTTCATTGAAAGGGGTTGCCAAGCTTCCAAAAAACTACGAGTTTCCTGAAATCTAAGCAAACATTTTTTCACCCAATCTTGATGATACCTGCAGGTCATGATCAGTACACCAATCCCACTTGGCTCACCAAATTTCGTTCTTCTAGGTTAACCCGTTCCTTTGCAGTAACCGTTTTCATGTTTAGGTTTCACTCTGTTTTCTCCTATATGGATACATGTAGTTGGAACTCTAAATCAAACACGGTTTGTGCTAGCTCTTTGAAACTTGGCACAATAATGTAGTTCCAAGTTCTGTCGCTATGGTTTGTGTCCTATTGAAGAAGCCCCAAGCAGAGACTGACGAGAATCACTTTCATTGAAAGGGGTTGCCAAGCTTCCCAAAAGTACGAGTTTCCGGAAATCTCAGCAAACATTTTTTCACCCAATCTTGATGATACTTCCTTTTAATGATCAGCCCACCAGTCCCACTTGGCTCACCAAATTTCGTTCTTCTAGGTTAAACCGTTCTTTTGCAGTATATGTTTTCATGTTTAGGTTTCACTCTGTTTTCTCCTATATGGATACATGTAGTTGGAACGCTAAATCAAACACGGTTTGTGCTAGCTCTTTGAAACTTGGCACAATAATGTAGTTCCAAGTTCTATCACTATGGTTTGTGTCCTATTGAAGAAGCCCCAAGCAGAGACTGACGAGAATCACATTCACTGAAAGGGGTTGCCAAGCTTCCAAAAAACTGCGAGTTTCCTGATATCTCAGCAATCATTTTTTCACCCAATCTTGATGATACTTGCAGTTAGTGATCAGTACATGAATTCCGCTTGGCTCAGCAAATTTCGTTCTTCTAGGTTAAACCGTTGCTTGGCAGGAAACCGATTTCATGTTTAGGTTTCACTCTGTTTTCTCCTATATGGATACATGTAGTTGGAACTCTAAATCAAACACGGTTTGTGCTAGCTCTTTGAAAATTGGCACAATAATATAGTTCCACATTCTATCGCTATGGTTTGTGTCCTATTGAAGTAGCCCCAAGCAGAGACTGACGAGAATCACTTTCATTGAAAGGGGTTGCCAAGCTTCCAAAAAACTACGAGTTTCCTGAAATCTCAGCAAACATTTTCTCACCCAATCTAGATGATACTTGCAGGTCATGATCAGTACACCAATCCCACTTGGCTCACCAAAGTTCGTTCTTCTAGGTTAAACCGTTCCTTTGCAGGAACAGTTTTCATGTTTAGGTTTCACTCTGTTTTCTCCTATATGGATACATGTAGTTGGAACTCTAAATCCAACACAGTTTGTGCTAGCCCTTTGAAACTTGGCACAATAATGTAGTTCCAAGTTCTATCACTATGATTTGTGTCCTATTGAAGAAGCCCCAAGCAGAGACTGACGAGAATCACTTTCTTTGAAAGGGGTTGCCAAGCTTCCAAAAAACTGCGAGTTTCCTGAAATCTCAGCAAACATTTTTTCACCCAATCTTGAAGATACTTGCAGTTAGTGATCAGTACATGAATCACGCTTGGCTCACCAAATTTCATTCTTCTAGGTTAAACCGTTCCTTTGCAGTAAACGTTTGCATGTTTAGGTTTCACTCTGTTTTCTCCTATATGGATACATGTAGTTGGAACTCTAAATCAAACACGGTTTGTGCTAGCTCTTTGAAACTTGGCACAATAATGTAGTTCCAAGTTCTATCGCTATGGTTTCTGTCCTATTGAAGTAGCCCCAAACAGAGACTGACGAGAATCACTTTCATTGAAAGGGGTTGCCAAGCTTCCCAAAAACAACGAGTTTGTTGAAATCTCAGCAAACATTTTTTCACCAATCTTGAAGATTCATGCAGGTAGTGATCAGGACACGAATCCTCTTGGATCACCAAATTTCGTTCTTCTAGGTTAAACATTTCCTTTGCAGTAACCTTTTTCATGTTTAGGTTTCACTCCGTTTTCTCCTATATGGAACTCTAAATATAACAGGGTTTGTGCTAGCTCTTTGAAACTTGGCACAATAATGGAGTTCCAAGTTCTATCGCTATGGTTTGTGTCCTATTGAAGTAGCCCCAAGAAGAGACTGAGGAGAATCACTTTCATTGAAAGGGGTTGCCAAGCTTCCAAAAAACTACGAGTTTCCTGAAATCTCAGCAAACATTTTTTCACCCAATCTTGATGGTACTTGCAGGTCATGATCAGTACACCAATCCCAATTGGCTCACCAAATTTCGTTTTTCTAGGTTAAACCGTTCCTTTGCAGTAACCGTTTTCATGTTTAGGTTTCACTCTGTTTTCTCCTATATGGATACATGTATTTGGAACTCTAAATCAAACACAGTTTGTGCTAGCTCTTTGAAACTTGGCACAATAATGTAGTTCCAAGTTCTATCACTATGATTTGTGTCCTATTGAAGAAGCCCCAAGCAGAGACTGACGAGAATCACTTTCATTGAAAGGGGTTGCCAAGCTTCCAAAAAACTGCGAGTTTCCTGAAATCTCAGCAAACATTTTTTCACCCAATCTTGATGATATTTGCAGTTAGTGATCAGTACATGAATCACGCTTGGCTCACCAAATTTCGTTCTTCTAGGTTAAACCGTTCCTTTGCAGTAACCGTTTTCATGTTTAGGTTTCACTCTGTTTTCTCCTATATGGATACATGTAGTTGGAACTCTAAATCAAACACGGTTTGTGCTAGCTCTTTGAAACTTGGCACAATAATGTAGTTCCAAGTTCTATCGCTATGGTTTGTGTCCTATTGAAGTAGCCCCAAGCAGAGACTGACGAGAATCACTTTCATTGAAAGGGGTTGCCAAGCTTCCCAAAAACAACGAGTTTGTTGAAATCTCAACAAACATTTTTTCACCAATCTTGAAGATACATGCAGGTAGTGATCAGGACACGAATCCTCTTGGCTCACCAAATTTCGTTCTTCTAGGTTAAAACTTTCCTTTGCAGTAACCTTTTTCATGTTTAGGTTTCACTCCGTTTTCTCCTATATGGAACTCTAAATATAACAGGGTTTGTGCTAGCTCTTTCAAACTTGGCACAATAATGGAGTTCCAAGTTCTATCGCTATGGTTTGTGTCCTATTGAAGTAGCCCCAAGAAGAGACTGAGGAGAATCACTTTCATTGAAAGGGGTTGCCAAGCTTCCAAAAAACTACGAGTTTCCTGAAATCTAAGCAAACATTTTTTCACCCAATCTTGATGATACCTGCAGGTCATGATCAGTACACCAATCCCACTTGGCTCACCAAATTTCGTTCTTCTAGGTTAAACCGTTCCTTTGCAGTAACCGTTTTCATGTTTAGGTTTCACTCTGTTTTCTCCTATATGGATACATGTAGTTGGAACTCTAAATCAAACACGGTTTGTGCTAGCTCTTTGAAACTTGGCACAATAATGTAGTTCCAAGTTCTGTCGCTATGATTTGTGTCCTATTGAAGAAGCCCCAAGCAGAGACTGACGAGAATCACTTTCATTGAAAGGGGTTGCCAAGCTTCCCAAAAGTACGAGTTTCCGGAAATCTCAGCAAACATTTTTTCACCCAATCTTGATGATACTTCCTTTTAATGATCAGCCCACCAGTCCCACTTGGCTCACCAAATTTCGTTCTTCTAGGTTAAACCGTTCTTTTGCAGTATATGTTTTCATGTTTAGGTTTCACTCTGTTTTCTCCTATATGGATACATGTAGTTGGAACTCTAAATCAAACACGGTTTGTGCTAGCTCTTTGAAACTTGGCACAATAATGTAGTTCCAAGTTCTATCACTATGGATTGTGTCCTATTGAAGAAGCCCCAAGCAGAGACTGACGAGAATCACATTCACTGAAAGGGGTTGCCAAGCTTCCAAAAAACTGCGAGTTTCCTGATATCTCAGCAACCATTTTTTCAACCAATCTTGATGATACTTGCAGTTAGTGATCAGTACATGAATTCCGCTTGGCTCAGCAAATTTCGTTCTTCTAGGTTAAACCGTTGCTTGGCAGGAACCGATTTCATGTTTAGGTTTCACTCTGTTTTCTCCTATATGGATACATGTAGTTGGAACTCTAAATCAAACACGGTTTGTGCTAGCTCTTTGAAAATTGGCACAATAATATAGTTCCACATTCTATCGCTATGGTTTGTGTCCTATTGAAGTAGCCCCAAGCAGAGACTGACGAGAATCACTTTCATTGAAAGGGGTTGCCAAGCTTCCAAAAAACTACGAGTTTCCTGAAATCTCAGCAAACATTTTCTCACCCAATCTAGATGATACTTGCAGGTCATGATCAGTACACCAATCCCACTTGGCTCACCAAATTTCGTTCTTCTAGGTTAAACCGTTCCTTTGCAGGAACAGTTTTCATGTTTAGGTTTCACTCTGTTTTCTCCTATATGGATACATGTAGTTGGAACTCTAAATCAAACACAGTTTGTGCTAGCCCTTTGAAACTTGGCACAATAATGTAGTTCCAAGTTCTATCACTATGATTTGTGTCCTATTGAAGAAGCTCCAAGCAGAGACTGACGAGAATCACTTTCTTTGAAAGGGGTTGCCAAGCTGCCAAAAAACTGCGAGTTTCCTGAAATCTCAGCAAACATTTTTTCACCCAATCTTGATGATACTTGCAGTTAGGGATCAGTACATGAATCACGCTTGGCTCACCAAACTTCATTCTTCTAGGTTAAACCGTTCCTTTGCAGTAACCGTTTGCATGTTTAGGTTTCACTCTGTTTTCTCCTATATGGATACATGTAGTTGGAACTCTAAATCAAACACGGTTTGTGCTAGCTCTTTGAAACTTGGCACAATAATGTAGTTCCAAGTTATATCGCTATGGTTTGTGTCCTATTGAAGTAGCCCCAAGCAGAGACTGACGAGAATCACTTTCATTGAAAGGGGTTGCCAAGCATCCCAAAAACAACGAGTTTGTTGAAATCTCAGCAAACATTTTTTCACCAATCTTGAAGATACATGCAGGTAGTGATCAGGACACGAATCCTCTTGGATCACCAAATTTCGTTCTTCTAGGTTAAACCGTTCCTTTGCAGTAACCTTTTTCATGTTTAGGTTTCACTCCGTTTTCTCTTATATGGAACTCTAAATATAACAGGGTTTGTGCTAGCTCTTTGAAACATGGCACAATAATGGAGTTCCAAGTTCTATCGCTATGGTTTGTGTCCTATTGAAGTAGTCCCAAGAAGAGACTGAGGAGAATCACTTTCATTGAAAGGGGTTGCCAAGCTTCCAAAAAACTACGAGTTTCCTGAAATCTCAGCAAACATTTTTTCACCCAATCTTGATGATACTTGCAGGTCATGATCAGTACACCAATCACGCTTGGCTCACCAAATTTCGTTCTTCTAGTTTGAACCGTTCCTTTGCAGTAACCGTTTTCATGTTTAGGTTTCACTCTGTTTTCTCCTATATGGATACATGTAGTTGGAACTCTAAATCAAACACGGTTTGTGCTAGCTCTTTGAAACTTGGCACAATAATGTAGTTCCAAGTTCTATCGCTATGGTTTGTGTCCTATTGAAGTAGCCCCAAGCAGAGACTGACGAGAATCACTTTCATTGAAAGGGGTTGCCAAGCTTCCCAAAAACAACGAGTTTGTTGAAATCTCAACAAACATTTTTTCACCAATCTTGAAGATACATGCAGGTAGTGATCAGGACACGAATCCTCTTGGCTCACCAAATTTCGTTCTTCTAGGTTAAAACTTTCCTTTGCAGTAACCTTTTTCATGTTTAGGTTTCACTCCGTTTTCTCCTATATGGAACTCTAAATATAACAGGGTTTGTGCTAGCTCTTTCAAACTTGGCACAATAATGGAGTTCCAAGTTCTATCGCTATGGTTTGTGTCCTATTGAAGTAGCCCCAAGAAGAGACTGAGGAGAATCACTTTCATTGAAAGGGGTTGCCAAGCTTCCAAAAAACTACGAGTTTCCTGAAATCTCAGCAAACATTTTTTCACCCAATCTTGATGATACCTGCAGGTCATGATCAGTACACCAATCCCACTTGGCTCACCAAATTTCGTTCTTCTAGGTTAAACCGTTCCTTTGCAGTAACCGTTTTCATGTTTAGGTTTCACTCTGTTTTCTCCTATATGGATACATGTAGTTGGAACTCTAAATCAAACACGGTTTGTGCTAGCTCTTTGAAACTTGGCACAATAATGTAGTTCCAAGTTCTGTCGCTATGGTTTGTGTCCTATTGAAGAAGCCCCAAGCAGAGACTGACGAGCATCACTTTCATTGAAAGGGGTTGCCAAGCTTCCCAAAAGTACGAGTTTCCGGAAATCTCAGCAAACATTTTTTCACCCAATCTTGATGATACTTCCTTTTAATGATCAGCCCACCAATCCCACTTGGCTCACCAAATTTCGTTCATCTAGGTTAAACCGTTCTTTTGCAGTATATGTTTTCATGTTTAGGTTTCACTCTGTTTTCTCCTATATGGATACATGTAGTTGGAACTCTAAATCAAACACGGTTTGTGCTAGCTCTTTGAAACTTGGCACAATAATGTAGTTCCCAGTTCTATCACTATGGTTTGTGTCCTATTGAAGAAGCCCCAAGCAGAGACTGACGAGAATCACTTTCACTGAAAGGGGTTGCCAAGCTTCCAAAAAACTGCGAGTTTCCTGATATCTCAGCAAACATTTTTTCACCCAAACTTGATGATACTTGCAGTTAGTGATCAGTACATGAATCCCGCTTGGCTCAGCAAATTTCGTTCTTCTAGGTTAAACCGTTGCTTGGCAGGAACCGATTTCATGTTTAGGTTTCACTCTGTTTTCTCCTATATGGATACATGTAGTTGGAACTCTAAATCAAACACGGTTTGTCCTAGCTCTTTGAAACTTGGCACAATAATGTAGTTCCACATTCTATCACTATTGTTTGTGTCCTACTGAAGTAGCCCCAAGCAGAGACTGACGAGAATCACTTTCATTGAAAGGGGTTGCCAAGCTTCCAAAAAACTACGAGTTTCCTGAAATCTCAGCAAACATTTTTTCACCCAATCTAGATGATACTTGCAGGTCATGATCAGTACACCAATCCCACTTGGCTCACCAAATTTCGTTCTTCTAGGTTAAACCGTTCCTTTGCAGTAACAGTTTTCATGTTTAGGTTTCACTCTGTTTTCTCCTATATGGTTACATGTAGTTGGAACTCTAAATCAAACACAGTTTGTGCTAGCTCTTTGAAACTTGGCACAATAATGTAGTTCCAAGTTCGATCACTATGATTTGTGTCCTATTGAAGAATCCCCAAGCAGAGACTGACGAGAATCACTTTCATTGAAAGGGGTTGCCAAGCTGCCAAAAAACTGCGAGTTTCCTGAAATCTCAGCAAACATTTTTTCACCCAATCTTGATGATACTTGCAGTTAGGGATCAGTACATGAATCACGCTTGGCTCACCAAATTTCATTCTTCTAGGTTAAACCGTTCCTTTGCAGTAACCGTTTGCATGTTTAGGTTTCACTCTGTTTTCTCCTATATGGATACATGTAGTTGGAACTCTAAATCAAACACGGTTTGTGCTAGCTCTTTGAAACTTGGCACAATAATGTAGTTCCAAGTTATATCGCTATGGTTTGTGTCCTATTGAAGTAGCCCCAAGCAGAGACTGACGAGAATCACTTTCATTTAAAGGGGTTGCCAAGCATCCCCAAAACAACGAGTTTGTTGAAATCTCAGCAAACATTTTTTTACCAATCTTGAAGATACATGCAGGTAGTGATCAGGACACGAATCCTCTTGGCTCACCGAATTTCGTTCTTCTAGGTTAAACCGTTCCTTTGCAGTAACCTTTTTCATGTTTAGGTTTCACTCCGTTTTCTCTTATATGGAACTCTAAATATAACAGGGTTTGTGCTAGCTCTTTGAAACATGGCACAATAATGGAGTTCCAAGTTCTATCGCTATGGTTTGTGTCCTATTGAAGTAGTCCCAAGAAGAGACTGAGGAGAATCACTTTCATTGAAAGGGGTTGCCAAGCTTCCAAAAAACTACGAGTTTCCTGAAATCTCAGCAAAAATTTTTTCACCCAATCTTGATGATACTTGCAGGTCATGATCAGTACACCAATCACACTTGGCTCACCAAATTTCGTTCTTCTAGGTTAAACCGTTCTTTTGCAGTATATGTTTTCATGTTTAGGTTTCACTCTGTTTTCTCCTATATGGATACATGTAGTTGGAACTCTAAATCAAACACGGTTTGTGCTAGCTCTTTGAAACTTGGCACAATAATGTAGTTCCAAGTTCTATCAATATGGTTTGTGTCCTATTGAAGAAGCCCCAAGCAGAGACCGACGAGAATCACTTTCATTGAAAGGGGTTGCCAAGCTTCCAAAAAACTGCGAGTTTCCTGAAATCTCAGCAAACCTTTTTTCACCCAATCTTGATGATAGTTGCAGTTAGTGATCAGTACATGAATCACGCTTGGCTCACCAAATTTCCTTCTTCTAGGTTAAACCATTCCTTTGCAGTAACCGTTTGCATGTTTAGGTTTCACTCTGTTTTCTCCTATATGGATACATGTAGTTGGACGTCAAAATCAAACACGGTTTGTGCTAGCTCATTGAAACTTGGCACAATAATGTAGTTCAAAGTTCTATCGCTATGGTTTGTGTCCTATTGAAGTAGCCCCAAGCAGAGACTGACGAGAATCACTTTCATTGAAAGGGGTTGCCAAGCTTCTAAAAAACTACGAGTTTCCTGAAATCTCTGCAAACATTTTTTCACCCAATCTTGATGATACTGGCAGGTAGTGATCCGTACACGAATTCCTCTTGGGTCACCAAATTTCGTTCTTCTAGGTTAAACCGTTCCTTTGCAGTAACCGTTTTCATGTTTAGGTTTCACTCTCTTTTCTCCTATATGGATACATGTAGTTGGAACTCTAAATGAAACACGGCTTGTGCTCGCTCTTTGAAACTTGGCACAATAATGTAGTTCCAAGTTCTATCGCTATGCTTTGTGCCCTATTGGGGTAGCCCCAAGCAGAGACTGACGAGAATCTCTTTCATTGAAAGGGATTGCTAAGCTTCAAAAATACTGCGAGTTTCCTGAAACTTAAGCAAACATTTTTTCACCCTATATTGATGGTACTTTCAGGTAGTGATCAGTACACGAATCCCACTTGGCTCACCAAACTTCGTTCTTCTAGGTTAAACCGTTCCTTTGCAGTCACCTTTTACATGTTTAGGTTTCACTCCTTTTTCTCCTATATGGATACATGTAGTTGGAACTCTAAATCAAACACGGTTTGTGCTAGTTGTTTGAAAGTTGGCACAATAATGTAGTTCCAAGTTCTATCGCTATGGTTTATGTCCTATTGAAGTAGCCCTAAGAAGAGACTGAGGAGAATCACTTTCATTGAAAGGGGTTGCCAAGGTTCCAAAAAACTACGAGTTTCCTGAAATCTCAGCAAACATTTTTTCTCCCAATCTTGATGATACTTGCAGGTAGTGATCAGTACTCGAATCCCACTTGGCTCACTAAATTTCGTTTTCTAGGTTAAACCGTTCCTTTGCAGTCACCGTTTTCATGTTTAGGTTTCACTCTCTTTTCTCCTATATTGATACATGTATTTGGAACTCTAAATCAAACACGGTTTGTGCTAGCTCTTTGAAACTTGGCACAATAATGTAGTTCCAAGTTCTATCGCTATCGTTTGTGTCCTATTGAAGTAGCCCCAAGCAGAGACTGACGAGAATCCCTTTTATTGAAAGGGATTGACAAGCTTCCAAAAAACTACGAGTTTCCTGAAATCTCAGCAAACATTTTTTTCAACCAAACTTGATGATACTTGCAGGTGATGATCAGTACACCAATCCCATATGGTTCACCAAATTTCGTTTTTCAAGGTTAGACCTTTCCTTTGCCGTAACCGTTTTCATGTTTAGGTTTCACTCTGTTTTCTCCTATATGGATACATGTAGTTGGAACTCTAAATCAAACACGGTTTGTGCTAGCTCTTTGAAACTTGGCACAATAATATAGTTCCATGTTCTATCGCATTGGTTTGTGTCCTATTGAAGTAGCCTTAAGAAGAGACTGACGAGAATCACTTTCATTGTAATGGATTGCAAAGCTTCAAAAAACTACGAGTTTCCTGAAATCTCAGCAAACATTTTTTCACCCAATCTTGATGATACTTGTAGGTAGTGATCAGTACACCAATCCCACTTGGCTCACAAAATTTTGTTCTTCTAGGTTAAACCATTCCTTTGCAGTAACCGTTTTCAGGTTTAGGTTTCACTCTGTTTTCTTTTATATGGATACATGTAGTTGGAACTCTAAATCAAACACAGTTTATGCTAGCCCTTTGAAACTTGGCATAATAATGTAGTTCCAAGTTCTATCGCTATGCTTTGTGTCCTATTGAGGTAGCCCCAAGCAGAGACTGATGAGAATCACTTTCATTGAAAGGGGTTGCTAAGCTTCAAAAAAACTGGAGTTTCCTGAAATCTCAGCAAACATTTTTTCACCCAATATTGATGGTACTTGCAGGTAGTGATCAGTACACGAATCCCACTTGGCTCACCAAACTTCGTTCTTCTAGGTTAAACCGTTCCTTTGCAGGAACCGTTTTCATGTTTAGGTTTCACTTTGTTTTCTCCTATAGGAATACATGTATTTGGAACTCTAAATCAAACACGGTTTGTACTAGCTCTTTGAAACTTGGCACAATAATGTAGGTCCAAGTTCTATCGCTATGGTTTGTGTCCTATTGAAGTAGCCCCAAGCAGAGACTGACGAGAATCACTTTCATTAAAAGTGTTGCCAAGCTTCCAAAAAACTACTAGTTTCCGGAAATCTCAGCAAACATTTTTTCACCCAATCTTGATGATACTTCCATTTAATGATCAGTACAGCAATCCTACTTGGCTCACCAAATTTCGTTCTTCTAGGTTAAACCATTCCTTTGCAGGAACCTTTTTCATGTTTAGGTTTCACTCTGTTTTCTTTTATATGGATACATGTAGTTGGAACTCTAAATCAAACACGGTTTATGCTAGCTCTATGAAACCTGGCACAATAAAGTAGTTCCAAGTTCTATCGCTATGGTTTGTGTCCTATTGAAGTAGCCCCAAGCAGAGAGTGATGAGAATCACTTTCATTGAAAGGGGTTGCCAAGCTTCCAAAAAATAATGTAGGTTTCACTCTCTTTTCTCCCATATGGATACATGTAGTAGGAACTCTAAATCAAACACGGTTTGTGCTAGCTCTATGAAACCTGCCACAATAAAGTAGTTCCAAGTTCTATCACTATGGTTTGTGTCCTATTGAAGTAGCCCCAAGCAGAGAGTGACGAGAATCACTTTCATTGAAAGGGGTTGCCAAGCTTCCTCAAAACTACGAGTTTCCTGAAATCTCAGCAAATATTTTTTCACCCAATCTTGATGATACTTTCAGGTAATGATCAGTACACCAATCCCACTTGGCTCACCAAATTTTGATCTTCTAGGTTAAACCGCTCGTTTGCAGTGACCATTTTCATGTTTAGGTTTCACACTGTTTTCTCCTATATGGATACATGTAGTTGGAACTCTAAATCAAACATGGATTCTGCTAGCTCTTTGAAACTATGCACAATAAAGTCGTTCCATGTTTTACCTCTATTGTCTGTTTCCTATTGATATAGCCCCAAGCAGAGCCTAAGCAAAATCACTTTCATTGAAAGGGTTTGCCAACCTTCCTCAAAACTACGAGTTTCCTAATATCTCAGCAAACATTTTTTCACCCAATCTTGATGATACTTTCAGGTAATGATCAGCACACCAATCTCACTTGGCTCACCAATTTTCTTCCTTGTAGGTTAAACCGTTCGTTTGCAGTGACCGTTTTCATTTTCAGGTTTCACTCTATTTTCTCCTATATGGATACATGTAGTTGGAACTCTAAATCAAAAACGGTTTGTGCAAGCTCTTTGAAACTATGCACAATAATGTACTTCCAAGTTCTATCTCTATTGTTTTTTTTCCAATTGATGTAGCCCCATGCAGAGACTGGAGAACACAACTTTCATTGAAAGGGGTTGCCAATTTCTCCAAAACTACGAGTTTCCTGACATCTCAGCAATCATTTTCTCACCCAATCTTCATGATACTTTCAGGTAATGATCAGTACACGAATCCCACTTGGCTCACCAAATTTCGTTCTTCTAGGTTAAACCGTTCGTTTGCAGTGATTGTGTTCTTTTTCAGGTTTCACTCTGTTTTCTCCTATATGGATACATGTAGTTGGAACTCTAAATCAAACACGGTTTGCGCTAGCTCTTTGAAACTATACACAATAAAGTAGTTCCAAGTTTTACTCTATGGATTGTTTCCTTTTCATATAACCCCAAGCAGAGACTGAGGAAAATCCCTTTCATTGAAAGGGGTTGCCAAGCTTCCTCAAAACTACAAGTTTCGTGAAATCTCAGCAAACATTTTTTCACCCAATCTTGATGAAACTTTCAGGTAATGATCACTACACCAATCCCAATTGGCTCACCAAATTTCGATCATCTATGTTAAAGCATTCGTTTGCAGTGAAAGTTTTCATTTTTAGGTTTTACTCTTTTTCTCCTATATGGATACATGTATTTGGAACTCTAATTCACAAACGGTTAGTGCTAGCTCTTTGAAACTATGCACAATAATGTAGTTCCAAGTTCTATCACTACAGTTTTTTTTCCCATTGATATAGCCCCAAGCAGAGACTGAGGAAAATCACTTTCATTGAAAGGGCTTGCCAAGCTTCCTCAAAACTACGAGTTTCCTGAAATCTCAACAAACCTTTTTTCACCCAATCTTGATGATACTTTCAAGTAATGATCAGTACACCAATCCCACTTGGCTCACCAAATTTCGTTCTTCTAGGTTAAACAATTCGTTTGCAGTGTCCGTTTTCATTTTCAGGTTTCTCTCTGTTTTCTCCTATATGGATACATGTATTTGGAACTCTAAACCAAACATGGTTTGTGCTAGCTCTTTGAAACTATGCACAATAAAGTAGTTCCATGTTTTACCTGTATGGTTTGTTTCCTATTGATATAGCCCCAAGCAGAGACTGAGGAAAATCACTTTCATTGAAAGGGGTTGCCAAGCTTCCTCAAAACTACGAGTTTCCTGAAATTATAGCAAACATTTTTTCACCCATTGTTGATGACATTTTCAGGTAATGATCAGTACACCAATCCCACTTGGCTCACGAAATTTCGTTCTTCTAGGTTAAACCGTTCGTTTGCAGTGACCGTTTTCATTTTCAGATTTCACTCTGTTTTCTCCTATATGGATACATGTATTTGGAACTCTAAATCAAACACGGTTTGTGCTAGCTCTTTGAAAATATGCACAATAAAGTAGTTCCAAGTTCTATCTCTATGGTTTCTTTCCAATTGTTGCAGCCCTATGCAGAGACTGGCGAACATCACTTTCATTGAAAGGGGTTGCCAATTTCCCCAAAAATACGAGTTTCCTGAAATCTCAGCAAACATTTTTTCACCCAATCTTGATGATACTTTCAGGTAAGGATCACTGCACCAATCCCACTTGGCTCACCAAATTTCGTTCTTCTAGGTTAAACCGTTCGTTTGCAGTGACCGTTTCATTTTTGGTTTCACTCTGTTTTCTCCTCTATGGATACATGTAGTTGGAACTCTAAATCAAACATGGTTTGTGCTAGCTCTTTGAAACTATGCACAATAAAGTAGTTCTCAGTTCTATCACTACGGTTGGTTTCCTATTGATATAGCCCCAAGCAGAGACTGAGGAAAATCACATTCATTGAAAGTGGTGGCCAAGCTTCCTCAAAACTACGAGTTTCCTGAAATCTCAGCAAACATTTTTTTCACCCAATCTTGATGATACTTTCAGGTAATGATCAGTACACCAATCCCAATTGGCTCACCACGTTTCGTTCATCGAGTTTAAACCGTTTGTTTGCAGGGACTGTTTTCATTTTTAGGTTTCACTCTGTTTTCTCCTATATGGATACATGTAGTTGGAACTCTAAATGAAACACTGTTTATGCTAGCTCTTTGAAACTATGAACAATTAAGTAGTTCCATATTCTATCTCTATGGATTATTTCCTATTGATGTAGCCCTATGCAGAGACGGTTGAACATCACTTTTATTGAAAGGGGTTGCCAATTGTACCAAAACTACGAGTTTCCAGAAATCTCAGCAAACATTTTTTCACCCAATCTTGATGATACTTGCAGGTAGTGATCAGCACACGAATCCCACTTGGCTCAACAAATTTCATTCTTCTATGTTAAACCGTTCGTTTGCAATGACCGTTTCATTTTTAGGTTTCACTCTGCTTTCTTCTCTATGGATACATGTAGTTGGAACTCTAAATCAAACATGGTTTGTGCTAGCTCTTTGAAACTATGCACAGTAAAGTAGTTCCAAGTTCTATCACTACGGTTTGTTTCCTATTGATATAGCCCCAAGCAGAGACTTAGGAAAATCACTTTAATTGAAAGGGGTTGCCAAGCTTCCTCAAAACTACGAGTTTCCTGAAATCTCAGCAAACATAGTTTGGGGAAATTGGCAAACCTTTCAATGAAAGTGATGTTCGCCAGTTTCTGCATAGGTCTACATCAATAGAAAACAAACCATAGAGTTAAAACATGGAACTACTTTAGTGTGCATAAAAATGTTTGCTGAGATTTCAGAAAACAGAGTGAAACCTGAAAATGAAAACGGTCACTGCAAACGAACGGTTTAACCTAGAAGAACAAAATTTGGTGAGCCAAGTGGGATTAGTGTACTGATCATTACCTGAAAGTATCATCAAGATTGGGTGAAAAAATGTTTGCTGAGATTTCTGGAAACTCGTAATTTTTTGGAAGCTTGGCAACCCCTTTCAATGAAAGAGATTTTCCTCAGTCTCTGCTTGGGGCTATATCAATAGGAAACAAACTGTAGTAATAGAACTTGGAACTACTTTATTGTGCATATTTTCAAAGAGCTAGCACAAACCGTGTTTGATTTAGAGTTCCAACTACATGTATCCAAATAAGAGAAAACAGAGTGAAACCTGAAAATGAAAACGGTCACTGCAAACGAACGTTTAACCTAAATGAGCGAAATTTGGAGAGCCGTGTGGGATTGGTGTACTGATCATTACCTGAAAGTATCATGAAGATTGGGTGAGAAAATATTGGCTGATATTTCAGGAAACTCGTAGTTTTGAGGAAGCTTGGCAACCCCTTTCAATGAAAGTGATTTTCCTCAGTCTCTGCTTGGGGCTATATCAATAGGAAACAAACCGTACTGATAGAACTTGGAACTACTTTATTGTGCATAGTTTCAAAGAGCTAGCACAAACCGTGTTTGATTTAGAGTTCCAAATACATGTATCCATATAGGAGAAAACAGAGTGAAACCTGAAAATGAAAACGGTCACTGCAAACAAATATTTTAAACTAGAAGAACCAAGTTTGGTGAGCCAAGTGGGATTGGTGTACTGATCATTACCAGAAAGTATCATCATGATTGGGTGAAAAAGTGTTAGCTGAGATTTCAGGAAACTCGTAGATTTGGGAAATTGGCAACCCCTTTCAATGAAAGTGATGTTCGCCAGTCTCTGCATAGGGCTACATCAATAGGAAACAAACCATAGTGATAGAACTTGGAACTACGTTATTGTGCATAGTTTCAAAGTGCTAGCACAAACCCTGTTTGATTTAGTGTTCCAACAACATGTATCCATACAGGAGAAAACCGAGTGAAACCTAAAAATGAAAACGGTCACTGCAAAGGAACGGTTTAACCTAGAAGAACGAAATTTGGTTAGACAAGTGGGATTGGTGTACTGATCATTACCTGAAAGTATTCTCTAGATTGGGTGAAAAAATATTTGCTGAGATTTCAGGAAACTCGTTGTTTTGAGTTACCTAGGCAACCCCTTTCTATGAAAGGTATTTGCCTATGTCTCGACTTGGGGCTATATCAATAGGAAACAAACCATAGTGATAGAACTTGGAACTACTTTATTGTGCATAGTTTCAAAGAGCTAGCACAAACCGTGTTTGATTTAGAGTTCCAACTACATGTATCCATATATGAGAAAACAGAGTGAAACCTGAAAATAAAAACGGTCACTGCGAATGAACGGTTTAACCTAGAAGAACGAAATTTGGTGAGCCAAGTGGGATTGGTGTACTGATCACTACTGGAAAGTATCATCCAGATTGGGTGAAAAAATGTCTGCTGAGATTTCAAGAAACTCGTAGTTTTGAGGAAGCTGGGCAAACCCTTTCAATGAAAGTGATTTTCCTCAGTCTCTGCTTGGGGCTATATCAATAGGAAACAAACCATAGTGATAGAACTTCGACCTACTTTATTGTGCATAGTTTCAAAGAGCTAGCACAAACCGTGTTTGATTTAGAGTTCCAAATACATGTATCCCTATAGGAGAAAACAGAGTGAAACCTGAAAATGAAAACGGTCACTGCAAACGAACGGTTTAATCTAGAAGAATGAAATTTGGTGAGACAAGTGGGATTCCTGTACTGATCATTACCAGACAGTATCATCAAGATTGCATGAAAAAATGTTTGAAGAGATTTCAGGAAACTCGTAGTTTTGAGGAAGCTTGGCCACCCCTTTCAATGAAAGTGATTTTCCTCAGTCTCTGCTTGGGGCTATATCAACATTAAACAAACCATAGAGGTAAAACTTGGAACTACATTATTGTGCATAGTTTCAAAGAGCTAGCACAAACCGTGTTTGATTTAGAGTTCCAAATACATGTATCCATATAGGAGAAAACAGAGTGAAACCTCAAAATGAAAACGGTCACTGCAAAAGAACGGTTTAACCTAGAAGAACGAAATTCGGTGAGCCAAGTGGGATTGGTGTACTAATCATTACTTGAAATTATCATCAAGATTGGGTGAAAAAATATTTGCTGAGATTTCAGGAAACTTGTAGTTTTGAGGAAGCTTGGCAACCCCTTTCAATGAAAGGGATTTTCCTCAGTCTCTGCTTTGGGCTATATCAATGGGAAACAAACCATAGAGGTAAAACTTGGAACTACTTTATTGTGCATAGTTTTCAAAGAGGTAGCACAAACCGTGTTTTGATTTAGAGTTCCAACTACATGTATCCATATAGGAGAAAACAGAGTGAAACCTAAAAATGAAAACGGTCTCTTCAAACGAACGATTTAACCTAGAAGAACGAAATTTGGTGAGCCAAGTGGGATTGGTGTACTGATCATTACGTGAAAGTATCAACAAGATTGCGTGAAAAAATGTTTACAGAGATTTCAGGACACTCGTAGTTTTGAGGAAGCTTGGCAACCCCTTTCAATGAAAGAGATTTTCCTCAGTCTCTGCTTGGGGCTATATCAATAGGAAACAAGCCGTAGTGATAGATCATGGAACTACATTATTGTGCATAGTTTCAAAGAGCTAGCACAAACCGTGTTTGATTCAGAGTTCCAACTACATGTATCCAATTACGAGAAAACAGAGTATAACCTGAAAATGAAAACGGTCACTGCAAACGAACGTTTAACCTAGATTAACGAAATTTGGTGAGCCCTGTGGGATTGGTGTACTGATCATTACCTGAAAGTATCATCAAGATTGGGTGAAAAAATATTGGCTGATATTTCAGGAAACTCGTAGTTTTGAGGAAACTTGGCAACCCCTTTCAATGAAAGTGATTTTCCTCAGTCTCTGCTTGGGGCTATATGAATAGGAAACAAACCGTAGTGATAGAACTTGGAACTACTTTATTGTGCATAGTTTAAAAGAGCTAGCACAAACCGTGTTTGATTCAGAGTTCCAACTACATGTATAGATATAGGAGAAAACAGAGTGAAACCTGAAAATGAAAACGGTCACTGCAAATGAACGGTTTAACCTAGAAGAACGAAATTTGGTGAGCCAAGTGGGATTAGTGTACTGATCATTACCTGAAAGTATCATCAAGATTGGGTGAAAAAAGGTTTGCTGAGATTTCAGGAAACTCGTAGTTTTGAGGAAGCTTGGCAACCCCTTTCCAATGAAAGTGATTTTCCTCAGTCTCTGCATGGGGCTATATCAATAGGAAACAAACCATAGAGGTAAAACTTGGAATTACATTATTGTGCATAGTTTCAAAGAGCTAGCACAAACCGTGTTTGATTTTTAGTTCCAACTACATGTATCCATATAGGAGAAAACAGAGTGAAACCTGAAAATGAAAACGGTCACTGCAAACGATCGGTTTAACCTAGAAAAACGATATATGGTGAGCCAAGTGGGATTGGTGTACTGATCATTACCAGAAAGTATCATCAAGATTGGGTGAATAAATGTTTGCTGAGATTTCAGGACACTAGTAGTTTTGAGGAAGCTTGGCAACCCCTTTCAATGAAAGTGATTTTTCCTCAGTCTCTGCTTGGGGCTATGTCAATAGGAAACAAACCGTAGTGATAGAACTTGGAACTACTTTATTGTGCATAGTTTCAAAGAGCTGGCACAAACCAAACCGTGTTTGATTTAGAGTTCCAACTACATGTATCCAATTAGGAGAAAACAGAGTGAAACCTGAAAATGAAAACGGTCACTGCAAAAGAACGTTTAACCTAGATGAACGAAATTTGGTGAGCCCTGTGGGTTTGGTGTACTGATCATTACCTGAAAGTATCATCAAGATTGGGTGAAAAATATTGGCTGATATTTCAGGAAACTCGTTGTTTCCGGGAAATTGGCAACCCCTTTCAATGAAAGTGATTTTCCTCAGTCTCTTCTTTTGGCTATATGATTAGGAAACAAACCGTAATGATAGAACTTGGAACTACTTTATTATGCATAGTTTCAAAGAGCTAGCACTATCCGTGTTTGATTCAGAGTTCCAACTACATGTATAGATATAGGAGAAAACAGAGTTAAACCTGAAAATGAAAACGGTCACTGCAAATGAACGGTTTAACCTAGAAGAACGAAATTTGGTGAGCCAAGTGGGATTAGTGTACTGATCATTACCTGAAAGTATCATCAAGATTAGGTGAAAAAATGTTTGCTGAGATTTCAGGAAACTCGTAGTTTTGAGGAAGCTTGGCAACCCCTTTCAATGAAAGTGATTTTCCTCAGTATCTGCTTGGGGGTATATCAATAAGAAACAAACCGTACTAATAGAACTTGGAACTACTTTATTGTGCATAGTTTCAAAGAGCTATCACAAACCGTGTTTGATTCAGAGTTCCAACTACATGTATAGATATAGGAGAAAACAGAGTGAAACCTGAAAATGAAAACGTTCACTGCAAACGAACGGTTTAACCTAGAAGAACGAAATTTGGTGAGCCAAGTGGGATTATTGTACTGATCATTACCTGAAAGTATCATCAATATTGGGTGAAAAAATATTGGCTGAGATTTCAGGAATCTCGTAGTTTTGAGGAAGCTAGGCAACCCCTTTCAATGAAAGGTATTTGCCTATGTCTCTGCCTGGGGCTTTATCAATAGGAAAAGAACCGTAGTGATAGAACTTGGAACGACTTTATTGTGCATAGTTTCAAAGAGCTAGCACAAACCGTGTTTGATTTAGAGTTCCAACTACATGTATGCATATAAGAGAAAACAGAGTGAAACCTTAAAGTGAAAACGTTCACTGCAAAAGAACGGTTTAACCTAGAAGAACGAAATTAGGTGACCCAAGTGGGATTGGTGTACTGACCATTACCGGAAAGTATCATCAAGATTGGGTGAAAAAATATTTGCTGAGATTTCAGGAAACTCGTAGTTGTGAGGAAGCTTGGCAGCCCCTTTCAATGAAAGTGATTTTCCTCAATCTCTGCTTGGGCCTATAAAAATAGGAAACAAACCGTACTGGTAGAACTTGGAACTACTTTTTTTGGGCATAGGTTCAAAGAGCTAGCACAAACCATGTTTGATTTAGAGTTCCAACTTCATGTATCCATATAGGAGAAAACAGAGTGAAACCTGAAAATGAAAACGGTCACTGCAAACGAACGGTTTAAGATAGAAGAACAAAATTTGGTGAGCCAAGTGGGATTAGTATACTGATCATTACCTGAAAGTATCATCAAGATTGGGTGAAAAAATGTTTGCTGAGATTTCCGGAAATTCGTAGTTTTGAGGAAGCTAGGCAACCCCTTTCAAAGAAAGTGATTTTCCTCAGTCTCTGCTTGGGGCTATATCAATAGGAAACAAACCGTAGTGATAGAACTTGGAACTACTTTATTGTGCATAGTTTCAAAGAGCTGGCCCAAACCGTGTTTGATTTAGAGTTCCAACTACATGTATCCAATTAGGAGAAAACAGATTGAAACCTGAAAATGAAAACGGTCACTGCAAAAGAACGTTTAACCTAGATGAACGAAATTTGGTGAGCCCTGTGGGATTGGTGTACTGATCATTATCTGAAAGTATCATCAATATTGGGTGAAAATATATTGGCTGATATTTCAGGAAACTCGTTGTTTAGGGGAAATTGGCAACCCCTTTCAATGAAAGTGATTTTCCTCAGTCTCTGCTTTTGGGTATATGAATAGGAAACAAACCGTAGTGATAGAACATGGAACTACTTTATTGTGCATAGTTTCAAAGAGCTAGCACAAACCGTGTTTGATTCAGAGTTCCAACTACATGTATAGATATAGGAGAAAACAGAGTTAAACCAGAAAATAAAAATGGTCACTGCAAACGAACGGTTTAACCTAGAAGAACGAAATTTGGTGAGCTAAGTCTGATTGGTGCACTGATCAATACCAGAAAGTATCATCAAGATTAGGTGAAAAAATGTTTGCTGAGATTTCAGGAAACTCGTAATTTTGAGGAAGCTAGGCAACCCCTTACAATGAAAGTGATTTTCCTCAGTATCTGCTTGGGGGTATATCAATAGGAAGCAAACCGTACTGATAGAACTTGGAACTACTTTATTGTGCATAGTTTCAAAGAGCTATCACAAACCGTGTTTGATTCCGAGTTCCAACTACATGTACAGATATAGGAGAAAACAGAGTGAAACCTGAAAATGAAAACGGTCACTGCCAACGAACGGTTTAACCTAGAAGAACGAAATTTGGTGAGCCAAGTGGGATTAGAGTACTGATCATTACCTGAAAGTATCATCAAGATTGGGTGAAAAAATATTGGCTGAGATTTCAGGAAACTCGTAGTTTTGAGGAAGCTATGCAACCCCCTTTCAATGAAAGGTATTTGCCTATGTCTCTGCTTGGGGCTATACCAATTAGGAAACGAACCGTAGTGATAGAACTTGGAACTACTTTATTGGGCATAGTTTCAAACAGCTATAGAACAAACCATGTTTGATTTAGAGTTCCAACTACATGTATGCATATAGGAGAAAACAGAGTGAAACCTGAAAATGAAAACGTTCACTGCAAAGAACGGTTTAACCTAGAAGAACGAAATTAGGTGACCCAAGTGGGATTGGTGTACTGACCATTACCGGAAAGTATCATCAAGATTGGGTGAAAAACTGGTTGCCGAGATTTCAGGAAACTCGTAGTTTTGAGGAAGCTAGGCAACCCCTTTCAATGAAAGTAATTTTCCTCAGTCTCTGCTTGGGGCTATATCAATAGGAAACAAACCATAGAGGTAAAACTTGGAACTACTTTATTGTGCATAGTTTCAAAGAGCTAGCACAAACCGTGTTTGATGTAGAGTTCCAACTACATGTAACCATATAGGAGAAAACAGAGAGAAACCTGAAAATGAAATCGGTCACTGCAAACGAACGGATTAACCTAGAAGAATGAAATTTGGTGAACCAAGTGGGATTGGTGTACTAATCATTACCTGAAAGTATCACCTGGATTGGGTGAAAGAATATTTGCTCAGATTTCAGGAATCTCGTAGATTTTTGGAAGCTAGGCAATCCCTTTCAATGAAAGTTATTTGCCTAAGTCTCTGCTTGGGGCTATATCAATCGGAAACAAAACATAGAGGAAATACTTGGAACTGCTTTATTGTGCATAGTTTCAAAGAGGTAGCACAACCGTTTTGATTTAGCCTTCCAACTACATATATCCATACAGGAGAAAACAGGGTGAAACCTGAAAATGAACACGGTCACTGCAAACGAACGGTTTAACCTAGAAGAACGAAATTTGGTGAGCCAAGTGAGATTCGTCTACTGATCATTACCTGAATTAATCATCAAGATTGGGTGAAAGAATGTTTGCTGAGGTTTCAGGAAACTCGTAGTTTTGGGGAAATTTGCAACCCCTTTCAATGAAAGTGATGTTCGCCAGTCTCTGCATAGGGCTACATCAATAGGAAAAAAACCATAGAGATAGAAGTTTGAACTACTTTATTGTGCATAGTTTCAAAGAGCTAGCACAAACCGTGTTTGATTTAGAGTTACAACTACATGTATCCATACAGGAGAAAACAGAGTGAAACCTAAAACTGAAAACGGTCACTGCAAACGAACGGTTTAACCTAGTTGAACGAAATTTGGTGAGCCAAGTGGGATTGGTGTACTGATCATTACCTGAAAGTAACCTCAAAATTGGGTGAAAAAATGTTTACTGAGATTTCAGGAATTTCGTAGACCTTTGGAAGCTAGGCAATCACGTTCAATGAAACTTACTTGCCTAATTCTCGGCTTGGGGCTATATCAATGGGAAACAAACCATAGAGGTAAAACTTGGAACTACTTTATTGTGCATAGTTTCAATGAGCTAGCACAAACCTTGTTTGATTCAGATTTCCAACTAAATGTATCCATATAGGAGAAAACAGAGTGAAACCTGCAAATGAACATGGTCACTGCAAACGAACAGTTTAACCTAGATGAACGAAATTTGGTGATCCAAGTGGGATTGGTGTACTGATCATTGCTTGAATGTATCATCAAGATAGGGTGAAAAAATGTTTACAGAGCTTTCAGGAAACTCGTAGTTTTCAGGAAGCTTGGCAATCCCTTTCAATGAAAGTGATTTTACTCAGTCTCTGCTTGGGGCTATATCAATAGGAAATAAACCATAGAGGTAAAACTTGGAACTACTTTATTGTGCATAGTTTCAAAGAGCTAGCACAAACCGTGTTTGATTTAGAGTTCCAAGTATGTGTATCCATATAGGAGAAAACCTAGTGAAACCTAGAAATGAAAACAGTCACTGCAAACGAACGTTGAACGTAGAAGAACGAAATTTGGTGAGCCAAGTGAGATTGGTGTACTGATCATTACCTGAAAGTATCATCAAGATTGGGTGAAAAAATGTTTCCAGAGATTTCAGGAAACTCGTAGTTTTGAGGAAGCTTGGCAACCCCTTTCAATGAAAGTGATTTTCCTCATTCTCTGCTTGGGGCTATATCAATAGGAAGCAAACAGTAGTGATTGAACTTGGAACTACGTTATTGTGCATATACCAAAGACCTAACACAAACCGTGTTTGATTTAGTGTTCCAACTACATGTATCCATATAGGAGAAAACAGAGTGAAACCTAGAAATGTGAACGGTCACTGCAAACGAACGGTTTAACCTAGAAGAACGAAATTTTGTGAGCCAAGTCGGATTGGTGTACTGATCATTACCTGAAAGTATCATCAAGATTGGGTGAAAAAATGTTTGTTTATATTTCTGGAAACTCGTAGTTTTGAGGAAGCTTGGCAACCCCTTTCAATGAAAGTGATTATCCTCAGTCTCTGCTTGGGGCTTATCAATAGGAAACACACAATAGAGGTAAATCTTGGAACTACTTTATTGTGCATAGTTTCAAAGAGCTAGCACAAACCGTGTTTGATTTAGAGTTCCAACAACATGTATCCATATAGGATACCTGAAAATGATAATGGTCATTGCAAACGAACGTATTAACCTAGACGAATGAAATTTGGGGAGCCAAGTGGGATTGGTGTACTGATCATTACCTGAAAGTATCACCTGGATTGGGTGAAAAAATATTTGCTCAGATTTCAGGAATCTCATAGATTTTTGGAAGCTAGGCAATCCCTTTCAATGAAAGTTATTTGCCTAAATCTCTGCTTGGGGCTATATCAATCGGAAACAAAACATAGAGGAAATACTTGGAACTGCTTTATAGTGCATAGGTTCAAAGAGGTAGCACAACCGTTTTGATTTAGCGTTCCAACTACATATATCCATATAGGAGAAAACAGAGTGAAACCTTAAAATGAACACGGTCACTGAAAATGAACGGTTTAACCTAGAAGAACGAAATTTGGTGAGCCAACTGGGATTCGTGTACTGATCATTACCTGAAAGTATCATCAAGATTGGGTGAAAAAATGTTTGCTGAGATTTCAGGAAACTCGTAGTTTTAAGGAAGCTTGGCAAAACCTTTCAATGAAAGTGATTTTCCTCAGTTTCTGCTTGGGGCTATATCAATGGGAAACAAACCATAGAGGTAAAACTTGGAACTACTTTATTGTGCATAGTTTCAAAGAGCTAGAAAAAACCTTGTTTGATTTAGAGTTCCAACTACATGTATCCATATAGGAGAAAACAGAGTGAAACCTGAAAATGAACACAGTCACTGCAAACGAACGGTTTAACCTAGAACAACGAAATTTGGTTATCCTAGTTGGATTGGTGAACTGATCATTACCTGAAAGTATCATGAAGATTGGGTGAAAAAATGTTTGCTGAAATTTCATGAAACTCGTAGTTTTGAGGAAACGTGGCAAGCCCTTTCAATGAAAGTGATTTTCGCCAGGCTCTGCATAGGGCTACATCAATAGGAAAAAAAAAAAACGTAGTGATAGAACTTGGAACTACTTTATTTTGCATAGTTTCAAAGAGCTAGCACAGACACTGTTTGATTTAGATTTCCAAATACATGTATCCTTATAGGATAAAACAGAGTGAAAGCTGAAAATGAAAATGGTCACTGCAAACGAACGGTTTAAACTAGAAGAACGAAATTAGGTGAGCCAAGTTGGATTGGTGTACTGATCATTACCTGAAAGTATCATCAAGATTGGGTGGAAAAATGTTTGCTAAGATTTCAGGAAACTCGTAGTTTTGAGGAAGCTTGGCAAGCCCTTTCAATGAAAGTGATGTTCTCCAGTCTCTGCATAGGGCTAGATCAATAGGAAAGAAACCATAGAGATAGAACTTGGAACTACTTCATTGTGCATAGTTTCAAAGAGCTAGGACAAACCGTGTTTCATTTAGAGTTCCAACTACATGTATCCATATAGGAGAAAACAGAGTGAAACCTAAAAATGAAAACTTTCAATGCAAACGAACGGTTTAACCTAGAAGAACGAAATTTGGAGAGCCAAATGGGACTGGTGTACTGATCATTACCTGAAAGTGTCATCAAGATTGGGTGAAAAAATGTTTGCTGAGATATCAGGAAACTCGTAGTTTCAGGAAGCTTGGCAACCCCTTTCAATGAAAGTGATTTTCCTCAGTCTCTGCTTGGGTCTATATAAATCAGAAACAAGGGATAGAGGTAAAACTTGGAACAACTTTATTTAGCATAGTTTCAAAAAGCTAGCACAAACCGTGTTTGATTTAGTGTTCCAAATATATGTATCCTTATAGTAGAAAACAGAGTGAAACCTGAAAATGAACACAATCACTGCAAAAGAAAGGTTTTACCTAGAAGAACGAAATTTGGTGAGCCAAGTGGGATTGGTGTACTGATCATTACCTGAAAGTATCATCCAGATTGGGTGAAAAAATGTTTGCTGAGATTTCAGGAAACTCGTAGTTTTCAGGAAGCTTGGCAACCCCTTTCAATGAAAGTAATTTTCCTCAGTCTCTGCTTGGGGCTATATCAATAGGAGACAAACCATAGTGATAGAAGTTGGAACTACTTTATTGTTCATAGTTTCAAACAGCTAGCACAAACCGTGATTTATTTAGAGTTCCAAATACATGTATCCATATAGGAGAAAACAGAGTCAAACCTGAAAATGAAAATGGTCACTGCAAATGAACGGTTTAACCTAGAAGAACGAAATTTGGTGATACTAGTGGGATTGGTGAACTGATCATTACCTGAAAGTATCATCATGATTGGGTGAAAAATGTTTGCTGTATTTCTGGAAACTCATAGTTTTGAGGAAGCTTGGCAACCCCTTTCAATGTAAGTGGTGTTCGCCAGTCTCTGCATAGGGCTACATCAATAGGAAAAAAAAACATAGTGATAGAACTTGGAACTACTTTATTTTTCATAGTTTCAAAGAGCTAGCACAAACTCTGTTTGATTTAGATTTCCAAATACATGTATCCTTATAGGAGAAAACAGAGTGAAAGCTGAAAATGAAAATGGTCACCGCAAAAGAATGGTTTAACCTAGAAGAACGAAAATTTGGTGAGCCAAGTGAGATTCGTGTACTGATCATTACCTGAAAGTATCATAAAGATTGGGTGAAAAAATGTTTGCTGAGATTTCAGGAAACTCGTAGTTTTGGGAAATAGGCAACCCCTTTCAATGACAGTGATGTTCGTCAGTCTCTGCATACTGCAACATCAATAGGAAAAAAACCATAGAGATAGAACTTGGAAGCACATTATTGTGCATAGTTTCAAAGAGCTAGCACAAACCGTGTTTGATGTAGAGTTCCAACTATATGTATCCATATAGGAGAAAACAGAGTGCAGCCTAAAAATGAAAACGGTCACTGCAAACTAACGGATTAACCTAGAAGAACGAAATTTGGTGAGCCAAGTGGGATTGGTGTACTGATCATTACCTGAAACTATCATCAAAATTGGGTGAAAAAATGTTTGCTGATATTTCAGGAAACTCGTAGTTTTTAGGAAGCTTGGCAACCCCTTTCAATGAAAGTGATTTTCCTCAGTCTCTTCTTGGGGCTATATCAATAGGAAACAAACCATAGATGTAAAACTTGGAACTACTTTATTGTGCATAGTTTCAAAGAGCTAGCACAAACCGTTTTTGATTTAGAGTTCCAACTACATGTATCCATATAGGAGAAAACACAGTGTAACCTGAAAATGATCACGGTCACTGCAAATGAACGGTTTAACCTAGAAGAACGAAATTTGTTGAGCCAAGTGGGATTGGTGTACTGATCATTACCTGAAAGTATCATCAAGATTGGGTGAAAAAATGTTTGCTGATATTTCAGGAAACTCGTAGTTTTGAGGAATCTTGGTAAACCCTTTCAATGAAAGTGATGTTCTCCAGTCTCTGCATAGGGCTACATCAATAGGAAAGAAACCATAGAGATAGAACTTGGAACTACTTTATTGTGCATAGTTTCAAAGAGCTACCACAAACCGTGTTTGATTTAGAGTTCCAACTACATGTATCCATATAGGAGAAAACAGAGTGAAACCTAAAAATGAAAACTTTCACTGCAAACGAACGGTTTAACCTAGAAGAACGAAATTTGGTGAGCCAAGTGGGACTGGTGTACTGATCATTAACTGAAAGTATCATCAAGATTGGGTGAAAAAATGTTTGCTGAGATTTCAGGAAACTCGTAGTTTGAGGAAGCTTGGCAACCCCTTTCAATGAAAGTGATTTTCCTCAGTCTCTGCTTGGGTCTATATAAATCGGAAACAAGGGATAGAGGTAAAACTTGGAAGTACTTTATTGTGCATAGTTTCAAAGAGCTAGCACAAACCATGTTTGATTTAGAATTCCAAATATATGTATCCTTATAGGAGAAAACAGAGTGAAACCTGAAAAAAAAAATGGTTACTGCAAAGGAACGGTTTAACATAGAAAAACGAAATTTGGTGAGCCAAGTGAGATTCGTCTACTGATCATTACCTGAAAGTATCATCAGATTGGGTGAAAAAATGTTTGCTGAGATTTAAGGAAACTCGTAGTTTTGGGGAAATTGGCAACCCCTTTCAATGCAAGTGATGTTCATCCGTCTCTGCATAGGGCTACATCAATAGGAAAAAAACCATAGAGATAGAACTTGGAACTACTTTATTGTGCATCGTTTCAAAGGGCTAGCACAAAACGTGTTTGATTTAGAGTTCCAACTTCATGTATCCATATAGGAGAAAACAGAGTGAAACCTGAAATGAAAACGGTCACTGCAAACGAACGGTTTAACCTAGAAGATCGAAATTTGGTGAGCCAAGTGGGGTTGGTGTACTGATCTTTACCTGAAAGTATCATCAGGATTGGGTGAAAAAATGTTTGCTGAGATTTCAGGAATCTCCTAGATTTTTGGAAGCTAGGCAACCCCTTTCAATGAAAGTTATTGGCCTAAGTATCTATTTGGGGCTATATCAATAGAAAACAAACCATAGAGATAGAACTTGGAACTACTTTGTTGTGCATAGTTTCAAAGAGCTAGCACAAACTGTGTTTGATTTAGAGTTCCAACTACATGTATCCATATAAGAGAAAACAGAGTAAAGCCTAAAAATGAAAACAGTCACTGCAAACTAACGGTTTAACCTAGAAGAACGAAATTTAGTGAGCCTATTGGGATTGGTGTGCTGATCATTACCTGAAAGTATCATCAAGATTGGGTGAAAAAAGGTTTGCTGAGATTTCAGGAAACTCGTAGTTTTGAGGAAGCTTGCCAACCCCTTACAATGAAAGTATTTTCCGCAGTCTGTGCTTGGGGCTATATCAATGGGTAACAAACCATAGAGGTAAAACTTGGAACTACTTTATTGTGTATAGTTTCAAAGAGCTAGCGCAAACCGTGTTTGATTTAGAGTTCCAACTACATGTATCCATATAGGAGAAAACAGAGTGAAACCTGAAAAAGAACACAATCACTGCAAACGAACGGTTTTACCTAGAAAACGAAATTTGGTGAGCCAAGTGGGATTGGTGTACTGATCATTTCCTGAAAGTATCATCAAGATTGTGTGAAAAAATGTTTGCTGTATTTCTGGAAACTCGTAGTTTTGAGGAAGCTTGTCAACCCCTTTCAATGAAAGTGTTTTTAGACAGACTCTGCATAGGGCTACATCAATAGGAAACAAACCATAGAGAAAGAACTTGGAACTACATTTTTGGGTCAAGGTTCAAGAGCTAGCACAAACAGTGTTTGATTTAGAGTTCAAACTACATGTATCTATTTAGGAGAAAACAGAGTGAAACCTAAAATTGAGAATGGTCACAGCAAACGAAAGGGTTAACCTAGAAGAATGAAATTTGGTGAGCCAAGTGGAATTGGTGTACTGATAATTACGTGAAAGTATCATCAGGATTGGGCGAAAAAAAGTTTCCTGAGATTTCAGGAAAGTTGTAGTTTTGAGAAACCTTGGCAACCCGTTTCAATGAAAGTTATTTTCGCCAGTCTCTCCTTATGGCTACATCAAAAGAAACAAACCATATAGATAGAACTTGGAACTACTTTATTGGGTCAAGTTTCAAAGAGCTACCGCAAGCCGTGTTTGATTTAGAGTTCCAAGTACATGTATCCATATAGGAGAAAACAGAGTGAAACCTAAAAATGAAAATGGTTCCTGCAAACGAACGGTTTAACCTAGAAGAACGAAATTTGGTGAGCCAAGTGGAATTGGTGTACTGATCATTACCTGAAACTACCATCAAGATTGGGTGAAAAATTGTTTACTGAGATTTCAGGAAACTCGTAGTTTTGGGGAAGCTTGGCAATCCATTTCCATGAAAGTGATTTTCGTCAATCTCAGCTTGGTACTATATCAACAGGAAACAATCCATGGAGATAGAACTTGCAACTACTTCATTGGGTCAAGTTTCCAAGAGCTAGCAGAAACCATGTTTGATTTAGAGTTCCAACAACATGTGTCCATATAGGAGAAAACAGAGTGATACCTAAAATTGAAAACGGTCACAGCAAACGAACGGTTTGACCTAGAAGAACGAAATTTGGTGAGTCAAGTGGTAATGGTGTACTGATCATTACCTGAAAGTATCATCAAGATTGGGTGAAAAAATGTTTGCTGAGATTTCAGGAAACTTGTAGTTTTGGGGAATCTTGGCAACCCCGTTCAATGAAAGTGATGTTCGCCAGTCTCTGCATAGGGCTACTTTAATAGGAAACAAACCAGAGAGATAGAATTTGGAACTACTTTTTTGTGCATACTTTCAAAGAGCTAGCACAAATTGTGTTTGATTTAGAATTTCAACGATATGTATCCATGTAGGAGAAAACAGAGTGAAACCTAAAATTGAAAACGGTCAGAACAAAAGAACAGTTTAACCTTTAAGAACGAAATTTGGTGAGCCAAGTGGAATTGGTGTACTTATCATTATCTGAAAGTATATTCAAGATTGTGTGAAAAAATATTTGTTGAGATTTCAGCAAACTCGTAGTTTTGAGGAAGCTTGGCAACCCCTTTCAATGAAAGTGACTTTCCTCAGTCACTGCTTGGGTTTATGTCAATAGGACAAAACCATAGAGATAGCACTTGGAACTACTTTATTGTGCATAGTTTCAAAGAGATAGCACAAATCGTGTTTGTTTGAGAGTTTCAACTACATGTATCCATATAGGAGAAAACAGAGTGAAACCTAAAAATGAAAACGGACACAGCAAACGAACGGTTTAACCAAGAAGAATGAAATTTAGTGAGCCAAGTGGGAATGGTGTACTGATCATTACCTGAACGTATCATCAAGACTGGGAGAAAAAATGTTTGTTGAGATTTCAGGAAACTCGTCGTTTTGAGGAAGCTTGGCAACCCCTTTCAATGAAAGTGATTTTCTTGATTCTCTGCTTGGGGTTATTTCAATAGGAAACAAACCATAGAGATTAAACTTGTAACGACTTTATTGTGCATAGTTTCAAAGAGCTTAGCACAAACCGTGTTTGATTTAGAGTTCCAACTACATGTTTCCCATATAGGAGAAAACAGAGTGAAACCTAAAAATGAAAACGGTCACTGCAAACGAACGGTTTAACCTAGAAGAACGATATTTGGTGAGCCAAGGTGGGATTGCTGTACTGAACATTACCTGAAATTATCATCAAGATTGGGTGTAAAAATGTGTGCTGAGATTTAAGGAAACTCGTAGTTTTGAGGAAGTTTGGCAACCCCTTTCAATGAAAGTGATTTTCCTCAGTCTCTCCATGGGGCTATATCAATGGGAAACAAACTATACAGGTAAAACTTGGAACTACATTTTGTGCATAGTTTCAAAGAGCTAGCACAAACCGTGTTTTGATTTAGAGTTCCATCTACATGTATCCATATAGGAGAAAACAGAGTGAAACCTAAAAATGAAATGGTCACTGCAAATGAACGGTTTAACCTAGAAGAACGAAATTTGGTGAGCCAAGTGGGATTGGTTCACTGATCAGTACCTGAAAGTATCATCAAGATTGGGGGAAAAAAATGTTTGCTGATATTTCAGGAATCTCGTAGATTTTTCCAAGCTTGGCAACCCCTTTCAATGAAAGGGATTTTACTATAACTCGTCTTGTGACTACATCAATAGGAAACAAACCCTAAAGATAGAGCTTGGAACTACTTTATTGAGTCAAGTTTCAAAGAGCTAGCACAAACCGTGTTTGATTAGAGTTCCAACTACATATAATCAAATTGGAGAAAACAGAGTGAAACCTAAAATTGAAAACGGTCACAGTAAATGAACGGTTTAACCAAGAAGAAAGAAATTTGGAGAGCCAAGTGGGAATGGTGTACTATCATTACCTGAAAGTATCATCAAGATTGGGTGAAAAAATGCTTGCTGAGATTTCAGGAAACTCGTAGTTTTGAGGAAGCTCGGCAACCATTTTCAGTGAATGTGATTTTTCTCAGTCTCTGTTTGGGGATATATCAATAGAAACAAACCATAGAGATAGAACTTGGAAGTACTTTATTGTGCACAGTTTCAAAAAGCTAGCCCAATCCGTGTTTGATTTAGAGTTCCAACTACATGTATTCATATAGGAGAAAACAGAGTGAAACCGAAGAATGATAACGGGCACAGGCAAACGAACGGATTAACCTAGAAGAACGAAATTTGGTGAGCCAAGTTGGATTGGTGTACTGATCATTAGCTGAAAGTATCATCAAGATTGGGTGAATATATGTTTGCTGAGATTTCAGGAAATCTCGTAGATTTTTCCAAGGTTGGCAACCAATTTCATGAAAGTGATTTTACTATACCTCTTCTTGGGGACTACATCAATAGGAAACAAACCCTAAAGATAGAACTTGGATCTACTTTATTGGGTCAAGTTTCAAAGACATAGTACAAACCTTGTTTGATTTAGAGTTCCAAATACGAGAAGATCGAACATGGTGGCTGGCGCGGAGAGATCAAGTCTCTGACCTCTTCAGCTGTGCTGGCATAGGGAGTCGTAAACAGCCTAAATCTGTTTGCTCAGGATCACTAGGCAATGCTGAGCTGACGTGGATCTGGGGCGGACAGTCTGGCCTCTCAGAACACACACCGAGCCCAGATCGGCTGATTTCAAGCTCCCGTTCGCCTGCTTCCCGCAGACAAACAGCTGCGACTAAGCACTGATCCATCCGGCTGAAACAACTGATCGGCCCTTCTGATCCTACGGGAGGTAAATGCCTACTGAGCCTTCATAGGTAGCGGCCACAGGTTTGAAACGGGGCTTGGGAGAGAAAGTAAGGACCCACCCGTTGCATTGGTCACCCGGCAAAGGGAAACGAACTTTCACCATTTGCAAGAGATACCACCATGGCAGAGAACTGATGTCATCAGACTGCGGCGGAGGAGATAACTTCATTGAATCCTGCGGCTACAGGTGTGTAATCCCCTAGTCTTCCCTCTCCACACATGGGGGAAACCTTAATGGCCCCTCCCAGCTCTCCTGGGAGCGCAGTAGCCAGACCGAGGGAATTAGAGATGGCGAGGGACCCACGGCGCGAACTACCGCTCCCACTAGAGCTGACAGCTGAGGTCTCTTGCACCAGCTACTGGGGGCATGGCTACCGGAGGGGCAGTAAAATTCGCTGAGGATTCTCAGCCCCAAGCTCTACAAACTTAGGGTGTGAGGGAATGGCAAACAGGGAGAGTGTGCCCAGTCATTCATGACAACTGGTCTCCTGGGAGCAGCAGACCTGGCGTGTACCCAGTATGTGGTGAGCGGCACCCGTGAAAGGGGCCTGGCTAGAGGAAAAGTGGGGAAGTGACTAAACACAAGAGGAGGCCCTAGGCACTCAGGATTGGAGACTCGCCCAGTCTGGGAGGAAGAGCTGCTGCACAGTGATTGGTTCCCACGTATTGACAGGAGAAACTTGGCCTGGTGGGCACAGCACCACCTACTGGAAGAGAAGTTAATCAAACTCTAAGACTGCATTTATTAGTTTTTTTTTCTTTTTTCTTTAATTTTTAATTTTTTTTATTTTGATTTGGGTTTTTCTTCATTTTCATTTTTCTTTCTTGTTTTTTATTTTTTTTAATTTTTTTTAAATATTTTTCTTCCAAGTTTAATTTTAATTTTTTTTATTTTTTTTTAATTTTTTTTCTTTTTTTTATTTCCTATTTATTTTCTTCTTTTGTCTTTTCATTTCTTTTCAATTATCTTATCCCCCCTTCCTTGACTTCTACCTGCTTACTCTCATTCTCTTTAGTGACTTCTTCCCCTTCCCTTCTAATACCTTTCCTCCCAAGCATCAAATAAATTTTATAGGAGTAAACAGTAACTCAGCAGTCAAACAGAACAAGAAGTAACATGAGCAGCTTCAAAAAGCAAGGAAGAAAAGGAGTACAAACAATGCAGGACAACCTAAATATTCAGGAGGACCTAGAGTCAACCAGAAAAATGGTCATATAAAGAACTCATGGAACACCTTAGACAGATTGAATGGAACCTTAAAGAGGATACGAGACAGCAAATTCAAGCAGCGAAAGAACACATTGAGAATGAGTTACATAAACAGATAAAGAAGAAGTTAAGCATCTTTATCGGGATTATAGAGATTATAAAAAATATCAAACAGTAATTCTAGAAATTAAGGAAACGATAAACCAAATTAAAAACTCAATTGAGAGTATCACTAACAGAGTGGATCAAGTAGAAGCCAGAACGTCAGATAATGAAGACAAAATATATCATCTTGAAAAGAGTCTAGCCAACTCAGAAAGGCTGGTAAAAAATCATGAGAAAAGCATCCAAGAGTTATGGTATAACATAAAAAAAACAAACTTAAGAGTCATTCGGGATAGAAGAAGGTACAGAGATTCAAACCAAGGGAATGAGAAACCTGCTGAATGAAATAATTACTGAAAACCTTTCCAGAAATAAAAAAGGAAACAGATATACAAATTGAAGATGCATACAGACACCGAGCACACAAAATCACAGTAGACAAACGCCAAGACACATTGTTATGAAGATATCCAATATACAGAACAAAGAGAAAATATTAAAAGCTACAAGAGAAAGGAGGCAGATTACATTCAGGGGTAAACCAATTAGGTAAACAACGGATTTTTCATCACAGACGCTGAAAGCAAGAAGGTCATGGAACAATGTTTTTCAAACACTGAAAGACAATGGATGCCAACCAAGAATTCTGTATCCAGCAAAATTAAGATTCAGGTATGACAACGAAATAAAAAATCTTCATGATAAACAAAAGTTAAAAGAATTTGCAGCCAGAAAACCAGCATTGCAAAGCATTTTGAGCAAAAACACTACACGAGGAAGAAATGAAAAACAATAACCAAAACCATCAGAGGGAAGTGCCTCAGTAAAGACAGAGGGTGAGGGGAAAGATAATCATGGAGAAACAAACTAATTTTTTTAAAAGATAAATAATCAAACATGGTTGGAAGTACAAACCATATATCAATAGTAACTCTGAATGTTAATGGCTTAAACTCTCCAATAAAGTGACATAGGCTGGTATCATGGATTAAAAAAACAAATCCAACAATATGCTCTCTCCAGGAGACACATCTGATTGGAAAAAGACATACACAGGCTGAAGGTGAAAGGATGGGAAAAAATATACCACGCACACGGTCCTCGTAAGCAAGCAGGGGTGGCCATCCTCATGATCGAATAAAATCGACTTCAAGACTAAGTTAATCAAAAGGGATAAAGAAGGACATTATATACTGTTAAAAGGAACCACTCACCAACAAGACATAACAATTTCAATATCTATGCACCAAATAATGGTGCTGCAGCATTCATAAAACAAATACTCCTCAAGTTCAAGAATGTAATAGACCATAACACAATAATTATGGGTGACTTCAACACACCTCTCTCACCAATGGACAGATCCTCAAAACAAAAGTTGAATAAAGAAACTATAGAACTCAATACCACAATCAATAACCTAGACTTAACTGACATATATAGAATATATCAACCATCATCAAATGGATATACTTTTTTCTCGGCAGCACATGGATCCTTCTCAAAAATAGACCATATATTATGCCATAGGGCATTCCCTCAGTAAATATAGAGGGGTGGAGATAATACCATGCATTTTATCTGATCATAATGGAATGAAACTGGAAATCAATGATAAAAGAAGGAAGGAAAAATCCTACGTCACATGGAAAATGAACAGTATGTTACTGAATGATCAATGGGTTACAGAAGACATAAAGGAGAAAATCAAAAAATTCTTAGAGATAAATGAAACTATAGACACAACACATTGGAATCTATGGGACACAATGAAAGCTGTTTTAAGAGGAAAATTCATCGCCTGGTGGTCATTCCTCAAAAAAAGAAAAAACCAACAAATAAATGAGCTCACACTTCATCTCAAAGCCCTAGAAAAGGAAGAGCAAAACAACAGCAAATGTAGCAGAAGGCAAGAAATAATTAAAATCAGAGCAGAAATCAATGAAATTGAAACAAAAGAAACTATTGAAAAAATTAACAAAACTAAAAGTTGGTTCTCGAAAAAATAAATAAGATCGACAGACCTTTAGCCATGCTAATGAAGAGAAGCAGACAGAGAACTCAAATTACTAACATACGGGATGAAAAAGGCAATATCACAACAAATGCTACAGAAATACAGAAGACAATTAGAAATTATTTTGAAAACCTATATTCCAATGAAATAGAAGATAGTGAGGACATCGATGAATTTCTTAAGTCTTATGATTTGCCCAGACTGAGTCAGGAGGATACACACAATTTGAACAGACCAATATCAATGGATAAAATTGAAGAAGCCATCAAAAGACTACCAACCAAGAAAAGCCCAGGACCGGATGGGTATACAGCGGAATTTTACAAAACCTTTAAAGAAGAATTAATACCAATACTTTTCAAGTTATTTCAGGAAATAGAAAAAGAGGGAGCTCTTCCAAATTCATTCTATGAGGCCAACATCACCCTGATTCCGAAACCAGACAAAGACACTTCAAAAAAAGAAAACTACAAACAGTATCTCTAATGAACCTAGATGCAGAAATCCTCAATAAAATTCTGGCAAATCAAATACAAAAAACACATCAAAAAAATTGTGCACCATGATCAAGTAGGAGTCATCCTGGGATGCAAGGCTGGTTCAATATACGGGAAATCAATAAATGTTATTCACCACATCAATAGACTTAAAGATAAAAACCATATGATCATCTCGATAGATGCAGAGAAAGCATTCGACAAAGTACAGCATCCCTTTATGTTCAAACATTAGTAAAAACTAGGGATAACAGGAACTTACCTTGACATTGTAAAAGCTATCTATGCTAAGCCTCAGGCTAGCATCATTCTGAATGGACAAAAGTTAAAGGCATTCCCACTAAAATCTGGAACAAGACAGGGATGCCCTCTATCACCACTTCTATTCAATATAGTTCTCGAAATACTGGCCAGAGCAATTAGACAGACGAAAGAAATTAAAGGCATAAAAATACGAAAAGAAGAACTTAAATTATCACTATTTGCAGATGACATGATTCTCTACCTAGAACCCAAAAGGTCTACAAAGAAACTACTAGAACTAATAAATGAATTCAGCAAAGTGGCAGGATATAAATCAACACGCATAAATCAAAGGCATTTCTGTATATCAGCGACAAAACTTCCTGAAATGGAAATGAGGAAAAACACGCCATTCACAATATCCTCCAAAAAAATAAAATACTTGGGAATCAACCTAACAAAAGAGGTGAAAGATTTATACAATGAAAACTACAGAATCCTAACGATAGAAGTAGAAGAAGATCTTAGAAGATGGAAAAATATACCCTGTTCATGGATAGGCAGAATTAACATTATCAAAATGGCGATATTACCAAAAGTTCCCTATCGGTTTAATGCAATGCCAATCAAAATCCCAACGGTATTTCTTGTAGAAATAGATAAAGCAATTATGAAATTCATATGGAAAAATAAAAGACCCAGAATAGCAAAAGCAATTCTAAGCGGGAAGTGTGAATCAGGCGGTATAGCGATACCAGATTTCAAACTATATTACAGAGCAATAGTGACAAAAACAGCATGGTACTGGTACCAAAACAGGCGGGTGGATCAATGGTATAGAATAGAGGACACAGAGATTAATCCACAAAGTTACAACTATCTTATATTTGATAAAGGGGCTAAAAGCATGCAATGGAGGAAGGATAGCATCTTCAACAAATGGTGTTGGGAAAACTGGAAATCCATATGCAACAAAATGAAACTGAATCCCTTTCTCTCGCCATGCACAAAAGTTAACTCAAAATGGATCAAGGAGCTTGATATCAAATCAGAGACTCTGCGTCTGATAGAAGAAAAAGTTGGCTCCGATCTACATATCGTGGGATCAGGCTCCAAATTCCTTAACAGGAATTGATGTTCATAGCAGCACAATTCACAATAGCTAGACTGTGGAACTAACCCAGATGTCCTTCAATGGATGAATGGATAAAAAAAATGTGGCATCTATACACAATGGAGTACTATGCAGCAATAAAAAATGACAAAATCATAGAATTTGCAGGGAAATGGACGGCACTAGAGCAGATTAGGCTTAGTGAAGCTAGTCAATCCCTAAAAAACAAATACCAAATGTCTTCTTTGATATAATGAGAGCAACTATGAACACAGAGGGAGGAAGAGCAGGAAGAAAAGATTAACATTAAACAGAGACATGAGATGGGAGGGAAAGGGAGAGAAAAGGGAAATTGCATGGAAATGAAGGGAGACCCTCATTGCTATACAAAATTACATATAAGAGGTTGAGAGGTGAATGGGAAAATAAACAAGGAGAGAAATGAATTACAGTAGATGGGGTAGAGAGAGAAGATGGGAGGGGAGGGAGGGGGGATAGTAGGGGATAGGAATGGTAGCAGAATACACCAATTACTAATTTGGCATTATGTAAAATTGTGGATGTGTAACCGACGTGATTCTGCAATCTGCATTTGGGGTAAAATGGGGAGTTCATAACCCACTTCAGTCTAATGTATGAAATATGATATGTCAAGAGCTTTGTAATGTTGTGAACAACCAATAAAAATTAAAAAAAAAATAGAGTTCCACATACATGTATCCACATAGGAGAAAACAGAGTGAAACCTAAAACTGAAAACGGTTACTGCAAATGAACGGTTTAATCTAGAAGAACGAAATTTGGTGAGCCAAATGGGAATGGTGTACTGATCAATACCTGAAAGTATCATCAAGATTGGGTGAAAAACTGTTCGCTGAGATTTCAGGAAACTCAGACTTTTGAGGAAGCTTTGCAACCCCTTTCAATGAAAGTGATTTTCCTCATTCTCTGTATGGGGCTATATTAATAGGAAACAAACCCTAAAGATACAACTTGGAACTACTTTATTGGGTGAAGTTTCAAAGAGCTAGCACAAACCGTGTTTGATTTATAGTACAAAAATGTATCCATACAGGAGAAAACAGAGTGAAACCTAATACTGAAAACGGTTACCGCAAATGAACAGTTTAACCTAGAAGAACGAAATTTGGTGAGCCAAGTGGGAATGGTGTACTGATAATTACCTGAAAGTATCATCAAGATTGGGTGAAAAAATGTTTGCTGTGATTTCAGGAAACTCGTAGTTTTGAGGAAGGTTGGCAACCCCTTTCAATGAAAGTGATTTTGCTCAGTCTCTGCTTGGGGCTATATCAATAGGAAACTAACCATAGAGATAGAACTTGGAACTACTTTATTGTGCATAGTTTCAAAGAGCTAGCACAAACCGTGTTTGATTTAGAGTTCCAACTACATGTATCCAAATAGGAGAAAACAGAGTGAAACCTAAAAATGAAAATGGTCACAGCAAACTAATGGTTTAAACACGAAGAACGAAATTTGGTGAGCCAAGTGGGAATGGTGTACTGATCATTACCTGCAAGTATCATCAAGATTGGGTGAAAAAATATTTGCTGATATTTCAGGAAACTCGTAGATTGAGGAAGCTTGGCAACCCCTTTCATTGAAAGTGATTTTCGCCAGTCTCTACTTAGGGCTATATCAATAGGAAATAAACCATATAGATAGAACTTGGAACTACTTTATTGGGTCAAGTTTCAAAGAGCTAGCACAAAACGTGTTTGATTTAGAGCTCAATCTACATGTATCCATATAGGAGAATAGAGAGTAAAGCCTAAAACTTAAATCGGTCAAGCAAACGAACGGTTGAACCTAGAACAACGAAATTTGGTGAGCCAAGTGGGATTGGTGTAGTGATCATTACATAAAGTATCATCAAGTTTGGGTGAAAAAATGTGTGCTGAGATTTCAGGAAACTCGGAGTTTTGAGGAAGCTTTGCAACCCCTTTCAATGAAAGTGATTTTCCTCATTCTCTGTATGGGGCTATATCAATAGAAAACAAACTATAGAGATAGAACTTGGAACTACTTTATTGTGCATAGTTTGAAAGAATTAGCACAAACCGTGTTTCATTTAGAGTTCCAAGTACATGTATCCATATAGGAGAAAGCAGAGTGAAACCTGAAAATGAAATCGGTCTCTGCAAACGAAAGGTTTAACCTAGAAGAAGGAAATTTGGTGAGCCAAGTGGGACTGGTGTACTGATCATTACCTAAAAGTATCATCAAGATTGGGTGAAAAAATGTTTTCTGAGATTTCAGGAAACTCGTAGTTTTGAGGAAGCATGACAACCCCTTTCAATGTAAGTGATTTTCCTCAGTCTCTGCTTGGGTCTATATCAATAGGAAAAAAACCATAGAGATAGAACTTGGAACTACTTTATTGTGCGTCGTTTTCAAGGAGCTAGCACAAACTGTGTTTGACTTAGAGTTCCAACTACATGTATCCATATAGGAGAAAACAGAGTGAAACCTAAAAATGAAAACGGTCACAGCAAAGGAACGGTTTAATCAAGATGAACAAAATTTGGTGAGCCAAGTGGGAATCATGTACTGATCAATACCTGAAAGTATCATCAAGATTGGGTGAAAAAAATTTTTGCTGAGATTTCAGGAAACTTGTAGTTTTGAGGAAGCTTGGCAACCCCTTTCAATGAAAGTGATTTTCCTCAGTCTCTGCTTGGGGCTATATCAATAGGAAACAAACCATAGAGATAGAACTTTGAACTACTTTATTGGGTCCACTTTCAAAGAGCTAGCACAAACCGTGTTTGATTTAGAGTTTCAACTACATGTATCCATATAGGAGAAAACACAGTGAAACCTAAAAATGAAAACGATCACAGCAAATGAACGGTTTAACCTAGAAGAACGAAATTTGGTGAGCCAAATGGGATTTGTGTACTGATGATAACCCGAAAGTATCATCAAGTTTGGGTGAAAAAATGTTTGTTGAGATTTCAGGAAACTCAGAGTTTTGAGGAAGCTTGGCAACCCCCTCCAATGAAAGTGATTTTCCTCAGACTCTGCTTGGGCCTATATCTATATGAAACAAACCATTGAGATAGAACTTAGAAATATTTATTCTGCATAATTTAAAGAGCTAGCATGAACCGTGTTTGATTTAGAGTTCCAAATACATGTATCCATATAGGAGAAAACCTAGTGAAACCTATAAATGTAAATGGTCACTGCAAACGAACGGTTTAACCTAGAACAACGAAATTTGGTGAGCCAAGTGGGAATCGTGTACTGATCAATACCTGAAAGTATCATCACTATTGGGTTAAAAAATGTTTGCTGTGATTTCAGGAAATTCGTAGTTTTCAGGAAGCTTGGCAACCCCTTTCAATGAAAGAGATTTTCCTCAGTCTCTGCTTGGGGCTATATCAATAGCAAACAAACCATAGAGGTAAAACTTGGAACTACTTTATTGTGCATAGTTTCAAAGAGCTAGCACAAACCGTGTTTGATTTAGAGTTTCAACTACATGTATCCATATAGGAGAAAACGCAGTGAAACCTAAAATGAAAACGGTCACTGCAAAGGAACGGTTGAACCTAGAAGAACGAAATTTGGTTAGCCAAGTGGGATTGGTGGACTGATCATTAACTGAAAGTATCATCAAGATTGGGTAAAAAATGTTTGCTGAGATTTCAGGAAACTTGTAGTTTTGGGGAAGCTTGGCAACCCCTTTAAATGAAAGTGATTTTCGCTAGTCTCTTCTAAGGGCTAGATCAATAGGAAACAAACAATAGAGACAGAACTTGGAACTATTTTACTGGGTCAAGTTCCAAAGAGCTAGCACAAACTGTGTTTGTTTTAGAGTTCCAACTACATGTATCCATATAGCAGAAAAGAGAGTGAAACCTAAAAATGAATACGGTTACTGCAAACGAACGGTTTAAACTAGAAAAATGAAATTTAGTGAGCCAAGTGGGAATGGTGTACTTATCATTACCTGAAAGTATCATCAGGATTGGGTGAAAAAATTTTTGTTGATATTTCATGAAACTCGTAGTTTTGGGGAATCTTTCCAACCCCTTTCAATGAAAGGGAGTTTCATCAGTCTCTGCTTGGGGTGATATCAATAGGAAACAAAGAATTGAGATAGAACTTGGAACTACTTTATTGTGCATAGTTTCAAAGAGCTAGCACAAACTGTGTTTCATTTACAGTTCCAAGTACATGTATCCATATAGGAGAAACCAAAGTAAAACCTAAAACTGTAATCGGTCACAGCAAACGAACTGTTTAACATAGAACAACGAAATTTGGTGAGCCAAGTGGGATTCATGTACTGATCATTACCTAAAAGTATCATCAAGATTGGATGAAAAAAATGTTTGCTGAGATTTCAGGAAACTCGTACTTTTGAGGAAGCTTGGCAACCCCTTTCAATAAAAGTGATTTTGCTCAGTCTCTGCTTGGGGCTATATCAATAGGAAACAAACCACAGTGATTGAACTTGGAACTACTTTATTGTGCATAGTTTCAAAGAGCTAGCACAAATCGTGTTTGATTTAGTGTTCTAACTACATGTATCCATATAGGAGAAAATAGAGTGAAACCTAAAACTGAAATTGTTCACAGCAAAGGAATGGTTGAACCTAGAACAACGAAATTTGGTGAGCCAAGTGGGATTCGTGAACTGATCATTACCTAAAAGTATCATCAAGATTGGGTGAATAAATGTTTGCTGATATTTCAGGAAACTCGTAGTTTTGGGGAAGCTTGGCAACCCCTTTCAATGAAAGTGATTTCCTCAGTCTCTGCTTGGGGTATTTCAATAGGAAACAAACCATAGAGATAGAACTTAGAACTGCCTTACTGGGTTAAGTTTCAAAGAGGTAGCACAATCCGTGTTTGATTTAGATTTCCAATTACATGTATCTATATAGGAGAAAACAGAGTGAAATCTAAAACTGAAATCGGTCACAGCAAAGGAACGGTTGAACCTAGAACAATGAAATTTGGTGAGCCAAGTGTGATTGGTGTACTGATCATTACCTGAAAGTATCATCAAGATTGGATGAGGAGATCCAACAGGGCGGCCGGCGAGCAAGCAGCATTTTCTATACCTCCGCAGTAATGGGATCAGAGAGACACATAAATACACTTGCATGTGACATGCTGAGGATCTTCTAACAATATTCCACTGAAAGGAGACCTGCGGATAACTAGTAAGTGTGTGTGAGGGCTCAGTTTGTCCCAGGCGAGTGAATCTCGGCAACGCGGAACAGGGACACAATCCCGCTGGTCACGGCAGCGGCTGGACTGGGCCCCGCAGGCCTGAGTCTGTGAACTGCCTCTGGCGGTTCAGCGCTACGATCCACTCTCCTACCACCCCTCCTGCCCCGAGCATGTTCGTAGCAACACGGAGCAGGGACACACTCCCGCCGGTCACGGCGTCGGCTGGACTGGGTCCCGCAGGGCTGAGTCTTCGAACTGCCTCTGGCGGTTCAGCGCTAGGATCCACACTCCTACCACCCCACCCCCCCAGCCGGTTCGGAGCAACGTGGAGCAGGGACACAATCCCGCCAGCCGTGGAGGCGGCTGGACTGGGCCCTGCAGGCCTGAGTCTGTGAACTGCCTCTAGCGGTTTGGCGCTAGGACTTTGGCAGCGCTTAGGGCTGAGTTCCAGCTTTGAGACAGAGGAGAGAAGCGGTCCAGTTTGGTTCCAGACAAAGGTCAGACCACAGAGGACAGCAGCCGCCATTTCGGAGAGATGATGTAATCATCCCCATGTTCTACTGATCACAGCTCATTCAGCTACGGAACAGGTGATTTCAGGATGCTATTTGCCTGCATCTAGCAGACAGATTTCTTGCTCAGGCTCGGGACTGGGGATCTTGTGGAGAATACTCCTAGAGGCTCGTGCCTGGCCAGGCGTGTGCCGGGCACTGAGCAGCTGGATTCTGGTTCCCGGGGCTAACCTGGCCCAGGTCTGAGGAAACTGCGGAGACTGCCGGTGGAGGCCAGCTCCAACTGGAGCGTGCGCTGAGCTTGGGGCGACTGGGTTCTGACTCCCGGAACAGTTTTGGCCTGGGGCTGGGGAACCCATGGGGGTCACTCGCTGGAGCCAGCTCCCAGCGGAAAGAGTAACGGGATCCGAGAGGCGGTGTTCTGGCTACCGAAGCTGCTTCAGCCCAAGGCTAGGGAACCAGCGGTGAGTGCTTCTCAGTCAGGCTCCTGCTGTGTGCTGTGGGGCAGAGTGGAGCTTCCACCTGCGCCCAGAGCAGGCCGAGTGACCCGCCGGAGTGGTATCATGACACACCAAAGGCAGCTGGGGCTGAAGAGAGTAGCTGCCCATTCCTAGAATAGGACCAGCGACCATGCTGCGCGGTAGCCAAGTAACCTCATTTGGAGTAGGGGCTGTGCAGAGCTGATATCTGAGCAAGCAGGGCAGGCAGACCTGCGGCCCACTGGCAAGACAGGCCAGGTAGCTTGCCAGCGTGGTGGACACGTAACACCGAGGCAGTCGCGTCACACTGGTTGGAGTGGGGGCGGAGCAGGGTTGCCGCCCGGGTCTGGAGGGGGCCCAGAGACCTGTTGGAGAGGCAGTCAGGTACCCCCATTGGGAGTGGGGGCTGTGCAGAACTGCGACCCACCGGCCTAGAGGCCTGCCAACGTGGTAGACACGTCACAACAATTGGAGTGGGGACCCAGCAGAGCCGCCACCCACATCCAGATCAGGACCAACGACCCCAGGGCGCGGTAGTTACGTTACCACAATTGGAGTGGGGGCAGAGCAGAGCCACCACCCGTGCCCGCAGGGGCGGCAGACCTGCGACCGATCAGCGTGGTAGACAGACCACCCTAATTAGAGGAGGAGCACAGCCACTACCCGCCCTGCAAGGGACGCTTCCCAACTATACAAGAGCAATATAAATAAATAGGGGGTAAATTTCAAAAACACAACAGTTGCACCAAGCAGAAAGAAGCGCGTGCAGTATCAAAAGACAAGGAAAGAAAGAATCACAAGCAATGCAGGTCAACTCAAATTTAGAAGAGGTAATAGCTGAAACAGATGGAATATCAGATAAAGAATTCAGGATATATATGCTTCAGATGATCTGGAGTCTCAAGGAAGACATGAGACAGCAAAATCAGACAATGAAAGATCACATTGACAAACAAATCCAGGAAGTAAAAGATCAATTTCACAGGGAGGTAGAGGTAATAAAATACAAACAAATAGAAATCGTAGAAATGGAGGAAACAATAAACCAACTTAAAAACTCAATTGAGAATACTACCAGCAGAGTAGATCACTTAGAAGAGAGAACATCAGACAATGAAGACAAAGTATTTCAACTGGAAAAGAACATAGACAGCTCAGCAAGTCTGCTAAGAAACCATGAGCAGAACATCCAAGAATTATGGGACAATATTAAAAGACCAAATTTAAGAGTCATTGGTATACAGGAAGGCACAGAGCTCCATACCAAAGGAATAAATAGTCTATTCAGTGAAATAATACGAGAAAACTTCCCAGACTTGAAGAATGAGACAGAATCCCATATCCTAGAAGCCTACAGGACGCCGAATGTGCAAAATCCTAAGAGATCCACACCTAGACACATTATAATGAAGATGTCCAACATACAGAATAAGGAGAGAATTTTAAAAGCTGCAAGAGAATGAAAGCAGATTACATTTAGGGGTAAACCAATCAGGATAACAGCTGATCTCTCAACACAGACTCTGAAGCAAGAAGATCCTGGATTAACATATTTCAAACACTGAAAGAAAATGGGTTCCAACCAAGAATCGTGTATCCGGCGAAATTAAGCTTCAGGATAGAAGATGAAATTAAAACCTTCCACGATAAACAAAAGTTAAAGGAATTCGCAGCTAGAAAACCATCTCTTCAAAAAATCCTTGGCAAAACATTACAGGAAGAGGAAATGGAAAATAACATTGAAAACCAACAATGGGAGGTAGGACAGTAATGGGAGGAAAGTAGTCAAAGAGGATAACAAATCAGGTTTAGTAACATCAATAAACAAATATGGCTGGAAGAACAAATCATATCTCAATAATAACCCTAAATGTTAATGGCTTAAACTCACCAATTAAGAGACACAGGCTAGTAGAATGGATCACAAAACAAGACCCAACAATATGCTGCCTACAGGAGACGCATCTGATAGGAAAAGATACTCATAGACTGAAGGTGAAAGGTTGGGAAAAATCATACCACTCATATGGACTGCGGAAACAAGCAGGAGTGTCCATACTCATATCTAATAAAATAGATTTCAAGCCAAAGTTAATCAAAAGGGATAAAGAAGGACACTTCATACTGCTCAAGGGAACCATACACCAACAAGACATAACAATCATAAATATATACGGCCCAAACAACGGTGCTGCTATGTTCATCAAGCAAACGCTTCTCAAGTTCAAGAGTCTAATAGACCACCATACAATAATCATGGGAGACTTCAATACACATCTCTCACCACTGGACAGATCTTCCAAACAAAAGTTAAATAAGGAAACTATAGAACTCAATAACACAATTAATAACCTAGACTCAATCGACATATATAGACTATACCACCCAACATCAAGTAGTTACAGTTTTTTCTCAGCAGCACATGGAACCTTCTCAAAAATAGACCATATATTATGTCACAGGGCAACTCTTAGACAATGTAAAGGGGTAGAGATAATACCATGCATCTTATCTGATCATAATGGAATGAAACTGAAAATCAATGATAAAAGAAGGAAGGAAAAATCAAGCATCACCTGGGGAATGAACAATAGGTTGCTAAATGATCAATGGGTTCTAGAAGACATTAAGGAGGAAATTAAAAACTTCCTAGAGTTAAATGAAAACACAGACACAACATATCGGAATCTATGGGACACATTGAAAGCAGTTCTAAGAGGAAAATTCATTGCTTGGAGTTCATTTCTCAAAAAAAGAAAAAAAACAACAAATAAATGATCTCATACTTCATCTCAAAATCCTAGAAAAAGAAGAGCAAAACAACAGCAAAAGAAGTAGAAGGCAAGAAATAATTAAAATCAGAGCTGAAATTAATGAAATTGAAACAAAAGAAACAATTGAAACAATCGACAAAACTAAAAGTTGGTTTTTTGAAAAAAATATATAAAATTGATAGACCCTTAGCCATGCTAACGAAGAGAAGAAGAGAGAGAACCCAAATTACTAGCATACGGGATGAAAAAGGCAATATCACAATAGACACCTCAGAAATACAGATGATAATCAGAATTTATTTTGAATCCTTATACTCCAATAAAATAGAAGATAGTGAAGGCATAGATAAATTCCTTAAGTCTTATGATCTGCCCAGATTGAGTCAGGAGGATATAGACAACCTAAACAGACCAATAACAATAGAGGAAATAGAAGAAACCATCAAAAGATTACCAACTAAGAAAAGCCCAGGACCAGATGGGTATACAGCCGAGTTTTACAAAACCTTTAAAGAGGAACTAACACCAATACTTTTCAAGCTATTTCAGGAAATAGAAAAAGAGGGAGAACTTCCAAATTCATTCTACAAGGCCAACATCACCCTGATTCCGAAACCAGACAAAGACACTTCAAAAAAAGAAAACTACAGACCAATATCTCTAATGAACCTTGACGCAAAAATCCTCAACAAAATTCTGGCGACTCGGATTCAAATACATATCAAAAAAATTATACACCATGATCAAGTAGGATTCATCCCTGGGATACAAGGCTGGTTCAATACACGGAAATCAATAAATGTTATTCACCACATCAATAGACTTAAAAATAAGAACCATATGATCATCTCAATAGATGCAGAAAAAGCATTCGACAAAGTACAGCATCCCTTTATGTTCAAAACTCTAGAAAAATTAAGGATAACTGGATCATACCTCAACATTGTAAAAGCAATCTATGATAAGCCACAGGCCAGCATCATTCTGAATGGAGAAAAATTGAAGGCATTCCCACTAAGATCGGGTATAAGACAGGGATGCCCTCTCTCACCACTTCTGTTCAACATAGTCCTTGAAACACTGGCCAGAACAATTAGACAGACGAAAGAAATTAAAGGCATAAAAATAGGAAAAGAAGAACTTAAATTATCACTGTTTGCAGATGATATGATTCTATACCTAGCAGACCCAAAAGGGTCTACAAAGAAGCTATTAGAGCTAATAAATGAATTCAGCAAAGTGTCAGGGTATAAGATCAACACGCATAAATCAAAGGCATTCCTGTATATCAGAGACCAATCCTCTGAAAGGGAAATGAGGACAACTATTCCATTCACAATATCCCCCCAAAAAATAAAATACTTGGGAATCAACTTAACAAAAGAGGTGAAAGATTTATACAATGAAAATTACAGAACCCTAAAGAAAGATATAGAAGAAGACCTTAGAAGATGGAAAAATATACCCTGCTCATGGATAGGCAGAACTAACATTATCAAAATGGCGATATTACCAAAAGTTCTCTATAAGTTCAATGCAATGCCAATCAAAATCCCAACAGCATTTCTTATAGAAATAGAAAAGAGAATCATGAAATTCATATGGAATAATTAAAGACCCAGAATAGCAAAAACAATGCTAAGCAGGAAGTGTGAATCAGGCGGTATAGCGATACCAGACTTCAAACTATACTACAGAGCAATAGTAACAAAAACAGCATGGTACTGGTACCAAAACAGGCAGGTGGACCAATGGTACAGAATAGAGGACACAGTAACCAATCCACAAAACTACAACTATCTTATATTTGATAAAGGGGCTAAAAGCATGCAATGGAGGAAGGATAGCATCTTCAATAAATGGTGCTGGGAAAACTGGAAATCCATTTGCATCAAAATGAATCTGAATCCCTATCTCTCGCCATGCACAAAAGTTAACTCAAAATGGATCAAGGAGCTTGATATTAAAGCAGAGACATGGCATCTGATAGAAGAAAAAGTTGGTTATGATCTACATACTGTGGGATCAGGCTCCAAATTCCTTAATAGGACACCCATAGTGCAAGAGTTAACAACTAGAATCATCAAATGGGACTTACTCAAACTAAAAAGTTTTTTTCTCAGGAAAAGAAACAATAAGAGAGATAAACAGGGAGCCAACATCCTGGGAACAAATCTTTACTCCACACACTTCAGATAGAGCCCTAATAACCAAAATATACAAAGAACTCAAAAAATTAGACAATAACAAATAACCCAATCAATAAATGGGCCAAGGACCTGAACAGACACTTCTCAGAGGAGGACATACAATCAATCAATAAGTACATGAAAAAATGCTCAACATCACTAGCAGTCAGAGAAATGCAAATCAAAACTACCCTAAGATACCATCTCACTCCAGTAAGATTGGCAGCCATTAGGAAGTCAGACAACAATAAGTGCTGGAGAGGATGCAAGGAAAAGGGCACACTTGTTCATTGCTGGTGGGACTGCAAATTGATGCAGCCAGTTTGGAAAGCAGTATGGAGATTTCTTGGAAAGCTGGGAATGAAACCACCATTTGACCCAGCTATTCCCCTTCTAGGTCTATTCCCAAAAGACCTTAAAAGAGCATGCTACAGGGACACTGCTACATCGTTTTTCATAGCAGCACAATTCACTATAGTAAGATTGTGGAATCAGCCTAGATGCCCTTCAATAGATGAGTGGATAAAAAAAAAATGTGGCATTTATACACAATGGAGTATTATTCTGCATTAAAAAATGACAAAATCATAGAATTTGGAGGGAAATGGATGGCATTAGAGCAGATTATGCTAAGTGAAGCCAGTCAATCTTTAAAAAACAAATACCAAATGACTCCTTTGATATAAGGGGAGTAAACAAGGACAGGGTAGGGACGAAGAGCTTGAGAAGAAGATTTACATTAAACAGGGATGAGAGGTGGGAGGGAAAGGGAGTGAGAAGGGAAATCACATGGAAATGGAAGGCGATCCTCAGGGTTATACAAAATGACATATAAGAGGAAAGGAGGGGTAAGACAAGATAATACAAATGGAAGAAATGATTTACAGTAGAAGGGGTAGAGAGAGAAAAGGGGAGGGGAGGGGAGGGGAGGGGGGATAGTAGAGAATAGGACAGACAGCAGAATACATCAGACATGAGAAAGGCAATATGTCAATCAATGGAAGGGTAACTGATGTGATACAGCAATCTGTATACGGGGTAAAATTGGGAGTTCATAACCCACCTGAATCAAACTGTGAAATATGATGTATTAAGAACTATGTAATGTTTTGAACGACCAACAATAAATAATAAAAAAAAAAAAGATTGGGTGAGAAAATGTTTGCTGAGATTTCAGGAAACTCGTAGTTTTGAGGAAGCTTGGCAACCCCGTTCAAAGAAATTTATTTGTCTAAGTCTCTGTTTGGGGCTAGATCAATAGGAAAAAAATCATAGAGATAGAACTCGGAACTACTTTATTGTGCATAGTTTCAAAGAGTTAGCACACAGTGTTTGATTTGGTGTTCCAACTACAAGTATCCATATAGGAGAAAACAGAGTGAAACATAAAACTGAAATCGGTCACAGCAAACGAACGGTTTAACCAAGAAGAACGAAATTTGGTGAGCAAAGTGGACTTGGTGTAGTGATCATTACCTGAAAGTATCATCAAGATTGGGTGAAAAAAAGTTTGCTGTGATTTCAGGAAACTCGTTGTTTTGGAGAAGCTTGGCAACCCCTTTCAATGAAAGTGATATTCCCTAGACTCTGCATAGGCCTACATCAATAGGAAACAAACCATGGAGATAGAACTTGGAACTACTTTATTGGGTCAAGTTTCAAAGAGCTAGCACAAACCGTCTTTGATTTAGAGTTCCAACTACATGTATCCATATAGGAGAAAACAGAGAGGAACCTAAAAATGAAAACGGTCACAGAAAACGAAAGGTTTAACCTAGAAGAACGAAATTTGGTGAGCCAAGTGGGAATGGTGTACTGATCATTACCTGAAAGTATCATCAAGATTGGGTGAAAAAATGTTTTTTGAGATTTAGGAAACTCATAATTTTGGGGAAGCTTGGCAACCCCGTTCAATGAAAGTGATTTTCCTCAGTCTCTGCTTGGGGCTATATCAATAGGAAACAAACCATAGAGATAGAACTTGGAACTACTTTATTGTGCATAGTATCAAAGAGGTAGCACAAAGCGTGTTTGATTTAGAGTTCCAACTACATGTATCCATATAGGAGAAAACAGAGTGAAATCCAAAAATGATAATGGTCAATAGAAATCAACGGTTAAACCCAGAAGAACTAAATTTGGTGAGCCAAGTGGGATTCGTGGACTGATCATTACCTGAAAGTATCATCAAGATTGGGGGAAAAAATGTTTGCTGAGATTTCAGGAAACTCGTAGTTTAGGGGAAGTTTGGCAACCCCTTTCAATGAAAGTGATTTTCCTCAGTCTCTGCTTGGGGCTATATCAATAGGAAACAAACCAAAGAGATAGAACTTGGAAGTACGTTATTGTGCATAGTTTCAAAGAGCTACCACAAACGGTGTTTGATTTAGAGTTCCAACTACATGTATCCATATAGGAGAAAACAGAGTGAAACCTAAAAATGAAAAGGGTCACAGGAAACGAACGGTTTAACCTAGAAGAACGAAATTTGGTGAGCCAAGTGGGATTGGTGGACTGATCATTACCTGACAGTATCATCAAGATTGGGTGAAAAAATGTTTGCTAAGATTTCAGGAAACTCGTAGTTTTGGGAAAATCGGCAACCCCTTTAAATGAAAGTGATGTTCGCCAGTCTCTGCATAGGGCTACATCAATAGGAAAAAACCAAAGAGATAGAAATTGGACTACTTTATTGTGCATAGTTTCGAAGAGCTAGCACAAACCGTGTTTGATTTAGAGTTCCATATACATGTATCCATATAGGAGAAAACAGATTGAAACGTAAAAATAAAAATGGTCACTGCAAATGAACACTTTAACCTAGAAGAATGAAATTTAGTGAGCAAAGTGAGAATGGTGTACTGATCATTACCTGAAAGTATCATCAAGATTGGGTGAAAAAATGTTTGCTGAGATTTCAGGAAACTCGTAGTTTAGGGGACGATTGGCAACCCCTTTCAATGAAAGTGATTTTCCTCAGTCGCTGCATGGGGCTATATCAATAGGAAACAAATTAAAGTGATACAACTTGGAAGTACGTTATTGTGCATAGTTTCATAAAGCTAGCACCAACCATGTTTGATTTAGAGTTCAAACTACATGTATCCATAAGAGAAAACAGAGTGAAACCTAAAAATGATAACTGTCAATGAAAACGAATGGTTTAACCTAGAACAATGAAATTTGGTGAGCCAAGTGGGATTGGTGTATTGATCATTTCATAAAAGTATCATCAAGATTGGGAGAAAAAATGTTTGCTGAGATTTCAGGAAACTCGTATTTTTGAGGAAGCTTTGCAACCCCTTTCAATGAAAGTGATTTTCCTCAGTCTCTGCTTGGGGATATATAAATAGGAAACAAACCATAGAGATAGAACTTGGAACTACTTTATTGTGCATAGTTTCAAAGAGCGAGCACAAGCCGTTTTTGATTTAGAGTTCCAAGTACATGTATCCATATAGGAGAAAAAAGAGTGAAATGTAAAAATGAAATAAGTCACAGCAAAGGAATGGTTTAACCAAGAAGAACGAAATTTGGTGAGCCAAGGGGGAATGGTGTACTGATCATTACCTGAAAGTATCATCAAGATTGGGTCAAAAAATGTTTGCTGAGATTTCAGGAAACTCGTAGTTTTGGGGATGCTTGGCAATCCCTTTCAATGAAAGTGATTTTTCTCAGTCTCTGCTTGGGGCTATATCAATAAGAAACAAACCATAGAGATAGAACTTGGAACTACTTTATTGTGCATAGTATCAAAGAGGTAGCACAAAGCGTGTTTGATTTAGAGTTCAAAATACATATATCCTTATACGAGAAAACAGAGTGAAACCTAAAACTGAAATCGGTCACAGAAAACGAACGGTTTAATCTAGAACAACGAAATTTGGTGAGCCAAGTGGGATTGGTGTACTGATCATTTCCTAAAAATATCATCAAGATTGGGTGAAAAAATGTTTGCTGAGATTTCAGGAAACTCGTAGTTTTGAGGAAGATTGGCAACCCGATTCAATGAAAGTGATTTTCCTCAGTCTCTGCTTGGGGTATGTCAATAGAAAACAAACCATAGAGATAGAAATTGGAACTACATTATTGGGTCAAGTATCAAAGAGCTAGCACAAACCGTGTTTCATTTAGAGATCCAACTACGTGTATCCATGTAGGAGAAAACAGAGTGAAACCTAAAAATGAAAAGGGTCACAGCAAACGAACGGTTTAACCTAGAAGAACGAAATTTGGTGAGCCAAGTGGGATTGGTATACTGATCATTACCTTAAAGTATCATCAAGATTGGGAGAAAAAACGTTTGCTGAGATTTCAGGAAACTCGTAGTTTTGAGGAAGCTTGGCAACCGCTTTCAATGAAAGAGATTTTCCTCAGTCTCTGCTTGAGGCTATATCAGTAGGAGACAAACTATAGAGATAGAACTTGGAACGACTTTATTTTGCATAGTTTCAAAGAACTAGCACAAACCATATTTGACTTAGAGTTCCAAGTACATGTATCCATATAGGAGAAAACAGAGTGAAACCTAAAAATGGAATCGGTCACAGCAAAGGAATGGTTTAACCAAGAAGAACGAAATTTAGTGAGCAAAGTTGGAATTGTGTACTGATCATTACCTGAAAGTATCATCAAGATTGGGTGAAAAAATGTTTGCTGAGATTTCCGGATACTCGTAGTTTTTGGGAAGCTTCGCAACCCCTTTCAATGAAAGTGATTTTCGCCAGACTCTGCATAGGGCTACATGAATAGGAAACAAACCTTAGAGATAGAACTTGGAACTACTTTATTGTGCATAGTATCAAAGAGGTAGCACAAAGCGTGTTTGATTTAGAGTTCCAACTACATGTATCCATGTAGGAGAAAACAGAGTGAAACCTAAAAATGAAAACGGTTACTGCCAACGAACGATTTAACGGAGAAGAATGAAATTTGGTGAGCCAAGTGGGATTGGTGGGCTGATCATTACCTGAAAGTATCATAAAATTCGGTGAAAAAATGTTTGTTGAGATTTCAGGAAAGTCGTAGTTTTTTGGAAGCTTAGAAACCCCTTTCAATGAAAGTGATTTTAGTCAGTCTCTGCGTGGAGCTACTTCAATAGGAAAGAAACCATATCGATTGAATTCGTAAGTACTTTATTGTGCCAAGTTTCAAAGAGCTAGCACAAACAGTGTTTGATTTAGAGTTCCACATACATGTATCCATATAGTAGAATATAGATTGATACCTAAAAATGGAAACGGTTACTGAAAATGAACGGTATAACGTAGAAGAACGAAATGTTATTGAGCCAAGTGGGATTGGTGTACTGATCATTACTTGAAAGTATCATCAAGATTGGTTGAAAAATATTTGCTGAGATTTCTGGAAACTCGTAGTTTTTTGGAAGCGTGGGAACCCTTTGAATGAAAGTGATTTTCATAAGTCTCTACTTGAGGCTACTTCAAAAGGAAAAAAAACATAGAAATAGCACTTGGAACTACGTTATTTTGCCAAGTTTCAAAGAGTTATCACAAACCGTGTTTGATTTAGAGTTCCAACTACATGTATCCATATTGGAGAATACAGAGTGAAACCTAAAAATGAAAACGGTTACTGCAAATGAATGGTTTAACCTAGAAGAACGAAATTTAGTGTGCTAAGTAAGATTGGTGTTCTGATTATAACCTGCAAGTATCATCAAGATTGGGTGAAATAATGTTTGCTTAGAGTTCAGGAAACTCGTAGTTTTATGGAAGCTTGGCCACCCCATTCAATGAAAGTGATGCTCGTCAGTCTCTGCTTGGGGCTGCTTCAATACGAAAAAAACCATAGCGGTAGAACTTGGGACTACTTTATTGTGCCAAGTTTCAAACAGCTAGCACAAACCGTGTTTGATTTAGAGTTCCAAATACATGTATCTATATAGGAGAAAATAGAGTGATACCTAAAAATGGAAACGGTTACTGCAACGAATGGTATAACGTAGAAGCATGAAATTTTATTGAGCCAAGTGGGATAGGTGTACTGATCATTACCTGCAAGCATCATGAAGATTGGGTGAAAAAATTTTTGCTGAGATATGAGGAAACTCGTAGTTTATTGGAAGCTCGGCAACCCCTTTCAATGAAGCTGATTCTAGTCTGTCTCTTCTTGGGGATACTTCAATAGGAAACAAGCCATAGAGACAGAACTTGGAGCAACTTCATTGTGCCAAGTTTCATAGGGCTAGAAAAAACCGTGTTTGATTTAGATTTTCAACTACATGTATCCATAAAGGAGAAAACATAGTGAAACCTAAAAATGAAAACGCTTACTGCAAACGATTGGTTTAACCTATAAGAACGAAATTTGGTGAGCCAAGTGGGATTGGTGTACTGATCATTACCTGCAAGTATCATCAGGATTGGATGAAAAAACGTTTGCTGGGATTTCAGGAAACTCGTAGATTTTTGGAAGCTTGGAAACCCCTTTCAATGAAAGTGATTCTCGTCAGTCTCTGCTTGCGGCTGCTTCAATAGGAAACAAACCATACAGATAGAACTTGTAACTACTTTATTGTGCCAAGTTTCAAAGAGGTAGCACAAACCGTGTTTGATTTAGTGTTTCAAACATATTTATCCATATAGGAGAAAACACAGTGAAACCTTAAAATGAAAACGCTTACTGCAAACGATTGGTTTAACGTAGAAGAAGGAAATTTGGTGAGCCAAGTGGGACTGGTGTAGTGATCATTACCTGCAAGTATCATCAAGATTGGGTGAAAAAAATGTTTGCTAAGATTTCAGGACACTCATAGTTTTTGGGAAGCTTGGAAACCCCTTTCAATAAAAGGGATTTTCGTCAGTTTCTGCTTGTGGCTACTTCAATTGGAAAAAAATCATAGAGATAGAACTTGGAACTACTTTATTGTGCCAAGTTTCAAAGCGCTAGCACAAACTGTGTTTGATTTAGAGTTCCAAATACATGTATCCACATAGGAGAAAACAGAGTGAAACATAAAAATGAAAACGGTTACTGCAAATGATCAGTTTTACCTAGAAGAACGATATTTGGTGAGCCAAGTTTGTTTGGTGTACTGTTCATTACCTGCAAGTATCATCACGATTGAGTGAAAAAATGTTTGCTGAGATGTCTAGGAAACTCGTAGTTTTTTGGAAGCTTGGCAACCCCTTCAATGAATGTCATTCTCGTCAGTCTTTGCTTGGGGCTACTCCAATTGAAAACAAACCATAGAGATAGAGCTTGGAAGTACTTTATTGTGGCAACATTCAAAGAGCTAGCACAAAACGTGTTTGATTTAGAGTGCAATTTACAAGTATCCATATAGGAGAAACCAGAGTGAAACCTAAAAATGAAAATGGTCACTGCAAACGAACGGTTTAACCTAGAAGAACGAAATTTGGTGAGCAAAGTGGGATTGGTGCACAGATCATTACCTGCTAGAATCATCAAGATTGGGTGAAAAAATGTTTGCTGAGATTTCAAGAAACTCGTAGTTTTTTGGAAGCATGGCAACCCCTTTCAATGAAAGTGATTATCGTCAGCCTCTGCTTGGGGTTACTTCAATAGGAAACAAACCATAGAGATAGAACTTGGAACAACTTTATTGTGGCAAGTTTCAAAGTGCTAGCACAAACCGTGTTTGATTTACAGTTCCAACTACATGTATCCATATAGAAGAAAACAGAGTGAAACCTAAAAATGAAAACGGTTACTGCAAACGATCGGTTTTACCTATAAGAACGAAATTTGGTGAGCCAAGTGAGATTGGTGTACTGATCATTTCCTGCAAGTATCATCAAGATTTGATGAAAAAATATTTGCTGATATTTCAGGAAACTAGTAGTTTTTTTGGAAGCTTGGCAACCCCTGTCAATGAATGTGATTCTCCTCAGTGTCTGCTTGGGTCTACTTCAATAGGAAACAAACCATAGAGATAGAACTTGGAAGTACTTTATTGTGTCAAGTTTGAAAGCGCTAGCACAAACCGTGTTTGATTTAGAGTTCCACATACATGTATCCATATAGGAGAAAACAGAGTGATACCTAAAAATGGAAATGGTTACTGCAAAAAAATGGTATAACGTGGAAGAACAAAATTTTATTGAGCCAAGTGGGATTGGTGTACTGATCATTACCTGAAATTATCATGATGATTGGGAGAAAAATATTTGCTGAGATTTCAGGAAACTCGTAGTTTTTTGGAAGATTGGCAACCCTTTGAATGAAAGTTATTTCCATCAGTCACTACTTGAGACTACTTCAATAGGAACAAAACCATAGAGATAGCATTTGGAACTACTTTATTGTGCCAAGTTTCAAAGAGTTAGCACAAACAGTGTTAGATTTAGAGTTCTAAATACATGTATCCATATAGGAGAAAACAGAGTGAAACCTAAATATGAAAATTTTTACTGCAAACGAACGGTTTAATATAGAAGAACGAAATTTGGTGAGCCAAGTGGGATTCGTCTATTGATCATTACCTGCAAGTATCATCAAGATTGGGTGAAAAAATGTTTGCTGAGATTTCTGGGAACTCATATGTTTTTTGGAAACTTGGCAATCCCTGTCAATGAAAGAGATTTTCGTTAATCTCTGCTTGGAGCTACTTCAATAGGAAAGAAGCCATAGAGATAGAACATGGAACTACTTTATTGTGCGTAGTTTCACAGAGCGAGCACAAACCGTGTTTGACTTAGAGTTCCAACTACATGTATCCATATAGGAGAAAGCAGAGTGAAACATAAAAATGAATGCGGTTACTGCAAATGAACGGTTATAGCAAGAAGAACGAAATTTGGTGAGCCAAGTGAGATTGGTCTACTGATCATTAACTCCATGTATCATCAAGATTGGGTGAAAAATATTTGCTGAGATTTCAGGAACCTCGTAGTTGTTCGGAATCTTGGCAACCCTTTGAATGAAAGGGATTTTCGTCAGTCTCTGCCTGAGGATACTGCAATAGGAAAAAAAATAAAAACATAGAGATAGGACTTGGATCTACTTTATTGTGCCAAGTTTCAACGAGCTAGCACAAACTGTGTTTGATTTAGAGTTCCAACTACATGTATCCATATAGGAGAAAACAGAGGGAAACACAAAAATGAAAATGGTTACTGGAAAGGAACGGTTTAACCTAGAAGAACGAAATTTGTTGAGCCAATTGGTATTGGTGTACTGATCATTACCTGCAAGGATCATCATGACTGGGTGAAAAATGTTTCCTAAGATTTCAAGTAACTCGTAGTTTCTTGGAAGCTTGGCAACCGCTGTCAATGAGAAAGATTTTCGTCACTTTGTGCTTGGGACTATTTCAATAGGAAATAAGCCATAGAGATAGAACTTGGAACTACTTTATTGTGCCAAGTTTCATAGAGCTAGTAGAAACCGTGTTTGATTAGAGTTCCAACTACATGTATCCATATAGGAGAAAACAGAGTGAAACCTAAAAATGAAAACGTTTGCTGCAAACGAACGATTTAACCTCGAAGAACGAAATTTGGTGAGCCAAGTTAGATTGGTGGACCGATCATTACCTGCAACTATCATCAAGATTGGATGAAAAAATGTATGCTCAGTTGTTAGGAAACTCATAGTTTTTTGGAACCCTGGCAACACCTTTCAATGAAAGTTTTTTTCGTCAGACCCTGCTTTAGGCTATTCAATAGGAAACAAACCATAGAGATTGAACTTGGAACTACTTTATAGTGCCACGTTTCAAAGAGGTAGCAGAAACTTTGTTTGATTTACAGTTCAATCTACTCTATCCATATACGAGAAAACAGAGTGAAACCTAAAAATGAAAACGGTTACTGCCATCGAACGGTTTAACCTAGAAGAACGAAATTTGGTGAGCCAAGTGGGATTGGTGTACTGATCATTACCTGCAAGTATCATGAAGATTGTTGAAAAGTGTTTGCTGATATTTCAGGAGACTCGTAGTTTTTTGGAAGCTTGGCATCCCCTTTAATGAAAGTGATTTTCATCAGTCTCTGCTTGGTGCTACTTCAAGAGGAAACAAATCATAGCGATAGAACTTGGAACTACTTTATTGTACCAAGTTACAAAGAGCTACCACAAACCTTCTTTGATTTATAGTTCAATCTACATGTATAAATATAGGAGAAAACAGAGTGAAACCTAAAAATGAAAACGGTACTGCAAAAGAACGGTTTATCTGAGAAGTACAAAATTTGTTGAGCAACGTGGGATTGGTGTACTAATCATTACCTGCAAAATCATAAAGATTCTGTGAAAAGGTGTTTGCTGAGAATTCAGGAAACTCGTAGTTTTGGGGAAGCTTGGCATCCCTTTCAATGAAAGTGATTCTCGTCAGTCTCTGCTTAGCGCTACATCAATAGGAAACAAACCATAGTGATAAAACTTGGAACTACTTTAAAGTGCCAAGTTTCAAAGAGCTAGCACAATCCATGTTTGATTTAGAGCTCAATCTACATGTATCCATATAAGATAAAACAGAGTGAAAACTATAAATGAAAACGGTTACTGCAAATGAACGGTTTAACCTAGAAGAACGAAATTTGGTGAGCCAAGTGGGAATGGTGTACGGATCATTACCTGCAAGTATCATCAAGATTGGGTGAAAAAATGTTTACTCAGATTTCAGGAAACTCGTAGTTTTTTGGAAGCTTGGCAACCCCTTTCAATAAAAGTGATACTTGTCAGTCTCTAATTGGGTCTACTTCAATAGGAAACAAACCATAGATATAGAACATGGAACTACTTTATTGTGCCAAGTTTCAAAGAGCTAGCAGAAACCGTGTTTGATTTAGAGTTCAATCTTCATGTATCCATATCGGGGAAAATAGAGTGAAACCTAATAATGAAAACGGTTAGTGCAAATGAACGGTTTAACCTAGAAGAACGAAATTTGGTGAGCCAACTGGGATTGGTTTACTGATCATTACCTGTAAGTATCATCAAGATTGTTTTAAAAAATGTTTGCTGAGATACAAGAAACTCATAGTTTTTTGGAAGCTTGGCAACCCCTTTCAATGAAGGTGATTCTCTTCAGTCTCTGCTTGGGTCTACTTCAATAAGAAACACACCATAGAGAAAGAACTTGGAACTATTTTACTCTGCAAGTTTCAAAGAGATAGTACAAACCGTGTTTGATTTAGAGTTCAATCTACATGTATCCATATAGGAGGAAACAGAGTGAAACCTAAATATGAAAGCTCTTAGTGCAAACAACGGTTTAACCTAGAAGAACGAAGTTAGGTGAGCCAAGAGGGATTTGTGTACTGATCAATCTCTCAAGTATCATCAAGATTGGGTCATAAAATGTTTCCTAAGATTTCAGGAACTCACAGTTTTTTGGAAGCTTGGCAACCCCTTTGAATTAATGTGATTCTCGTCAGTCTCTACTTGGGGCTACTTCAATAGGAAACAAACCATGGAGATAGAACTTGGAACTACTTTATTGTGCCAAGTTTCAAAGAGCTACCACAAACCCTGTTTGAATTAGAGTTCAATCTTCATGTATCCATATAGGAGAAAACAGAGTGAAACCTAAAAATGTAAACGGTGACTGCAAACAAACGGTTTAATCTAGAAGAAGGAATTTTGGTTAGCCAAGTGGGAATGGTGTACTGCTCAATCCCTGCAAGTATCATCAAGATTGGGTTAAAAGAGTTTTGCTGAGATTTAAAGAAACTCGTAGATTTTTGGAAGCTTGGAACGCCTTTCTATGAATGTGATTCTCGTCAGTCTCTGCTTGGGGCTACTTGAATGGGAAACAAACCATAGAGAGAGAACTTGGAACTACTTTATTGAGCCAAGTGTCAAAGACCTAGCACAAACCGTGTTTGATTTAGAGTTCAATCTACATGTCTCCATATAGGAGGAAACAGAGTGAAACCTAAAAATGAAAACGGTTACTGCAAACGAACGGTTTAACATACAAGAACGAAATTTGGTGAGCCAAGTGGGATTGGTGTATTGATCAATCCCTGCAAGTATCATCAAGATTGGGTGAAAAAATGTTTGCTGAGATTTCAGGAAACACGTAGTTTTTTGGAAGTTTGGCAACTACTTTCAATGAAAGGATTCTCGTCCGTCTCTACTTGGGGCTATGTCAATAGTAAAAAAACCATAGAAAAAGAACTTGGAACTACTTTACCGTGCCAAGTTTCAAAGAACTAGCTCAAACCGTGCATGATTTAGATCTCTATCTACATGTATCCATATTGGAAGCTTGGCAAACCATTTCAATGAAAGTAATTCTCCTCAGTCTCTGCTTGGGGCTACGTCAATTGGACACAAACCATACAGATAGAGCATGGAACTACTTTATTGTGCCAAATTTCAAAGAGGTAGGACAAACCTTGTTTGATTTAGACTTCCAACTACATGTATCCATATAGGAGAAAACAGTGAAACCTAAAAATGAAAACGGTTACTTCAAACGAATGGATTAACCTAGAAGAAGGAAATTTGGTGAGCCAAGTGGTATTGGTGTACTGATCAATCCCTGCAGGTATCATCAAAATTGGTGAAAAAATATTTGCTGAGATTTCAGGAAACTCGTAGTTTTTTGGAAGCTTTGCAATTCCTTTCCGTGAAAGTGATTATAATCAGTCTCTGCTTCGGGCTACGTCAATAGGAAACAAACCATAGAGGTATAACTTGGAACGTCTTTATTGTAGCAAGTTTCAAAAAGCTAGCACAAACTGTGTTTGATTTAGAGTTCCAAATACATGTATCCATATACTAGAAAACACGGTGAAGCCTAAAAATGAAAACGGTTACTGCAAACGAACGGTTTAACCTAGAAGAAGAAAATTTGGTGAGCCAAGTGGGATTGGTGTACTGATCAATCCGTGCAAGTATCATCAAGATTGGGTGAAAAAATGTTTGCTCAGATTTCAGGAAACTCGTACTTTTTGGGAGGCTTGGCAACCCCTTTCAAGGAAAGTGATTCTCGTCAGTCTCTGCTTGGGGCTACTTCAATAAGAAACACATCATAGATATACAACTTTTAAATACTTTATTGTGCCGATTTTCAAAGAGATAGCACAAACCGTGTTTGATTTAAAGTTCCAACTACATGTATCCATATAGGAGAAATCAGAGAGAAAATAGAAATGAAAAGGGTTACTGCAGAGGAACGGTTTAACCTAGAAGAACGAAATTTGGTGAGCCAAGTGGGATTGGTGTACTGATCATTACTGGAAAGCATCATCAGAATTGGGTGAAAAAATGTTTGCTGAGATTTAAGGAAGCTCCTAGTTTTATGGAAGCTTGGCAACCCCTTTAAGCGAAAGTGAATCTCGTCAGTCTCTGCTTGGGGCTACTTCAATAGGAAACAACCATAGAGATAGAACTTGGAACTAAGTTATTGTGCCACGTTTCAAAGAGCTAGCACAAACCATGTTGGATTTAGAGTTCCAACTACATGTATCCACATAGGAGAAAACAGAGTGAAACCTAAAAATGAAAACAGTAATTGCAAACAAACGGTTTAACCTAGAAGATCGAAATTTTGTGAGCCAATTGAGATTGGTGTACTGATCAATATCTGCAAGTGTTATCAAGATTGGGTGAAAAATGTTTCTTGAGATTTCAGGACACTCATAGTTTTTTGGAAGCTTGGCAACCCCTTTCAATGAAAGTGATTCTCGTCATTCTCTGCTTTGTCCTACTTCAATAGGAAACAAACCATAGGGATGTAACTTTTAACTAATTTATTGTGCCACGTTTCAAAGAGCTACAACAAACTGTGTTTGATTTAGAGTTCAATGAACATGTATCCATATAGGAGAAAACAGAGTGAAACCTGCAATTGAAAACAATTACTGCAAACGAACGGTTTACCCTGGAAGAACGGACTTTGGTCAACCATGTGGGATTGGTGTACTGATCATTACCTGCAAGAGTCATAAAGTTAGGGTGAAAGAATATTTGCTGATATTCCAGGAAACTCATAGTTTTTTGGAAGCTTGGCAACCCCATTCAATAAAAGTGATTTTCGTGAGTCTCTGCTTGGGGCTACTTCAAATAATACAAACCATAGAGATAGAACTTAGAACTACTTTATTGTGCCAAGTTTCAAAGAGCTAGCAGAATCCGTTTTTGATTTAGATTTCCAACTACATGTATCTTTATAGGAGAAAACAGAGTGAAACCTAAAAATGAAAAAGGTTACTGCAAACGAACGGTTTAAAGAGGAGAGGAACGAAATTTGGAGAAAAAAGTGAGATTGGAGTACTGATCATAACCTGCAAGTACCATCAGAATTGGGTGAAAAAAATGTTTGCTGAGATTTCAGGAAACTCGTAGTTTTTGGAAGCTTGGCAACCCCTTTCAATGAAAGTGATTTTCGTCAGTGTCTGCTTGGGGCTACTTCAATAGGAAACAAACCATAGAGATAGAAATTGGGACTAGTTTATTGTGCCTAGTTTCAAGAACTATCACAAACCGTGTTTGTTTTAGAGTTCCTACTACATGTATCCATACAGTAGAAAACAGAGTGAAACCTAAACATGAAAACGGTTACTGCAAACGTACGGTTTTACCGAGAAGAACGAAATTTGGTGACCCAAGTGAGATTGATGTACTGATCATTACCGTCAAGTATCATCAAGAATGGGTGAAAAAATGTTTGCTGACATTTCAGGAAAACTCGTAGTTTTTTGGAAGCTTGGAAATCCCTTTCAAATTATGTGATTCTCCTCAGTCTCTTGCTTGGGGCTACTTCAATAGGAAACAAACCATAGATGTAGAACTTGAAACTACTTTATTTTGCCATGTTTCAAAGAGATAGCACAAAACGTGTTTGATTTAGACTTCCAACCTCATGTATCCATATAGGATAAAACAGAGTGAAACCCTAAAAATGAAAATGGTTACTGCAAACCAATGGTGTAACCTAGAAGAATGAAAGTAAGTGAACCAAGTGGGATTGGTGTACTTATCCTTACCACCAAGTATCATCATGATTGGGTGAAAAAATGTTTGCTGAGATTTCAGGGAACTCGTAGTGTTTTGGAAGCTTGGCAACCCCTTTCAATGAAAGTGATTCTCCTCTTTTGGGAGCCGGCGACTGCAACGTGAATATTATGCTGGTCTCTGCTTCTGCTTCGTTAGAGGTTAGAGTTGTTAGAAGTAAGCAACTCCTTGTAAGGCTGTGGGGCTGGGCTCTGGCCTGCTTCCGCTGTGCTGTACCTATTAGACTTTTCCACGTGGGGCTGGTTACTTACGCTAGGGCAGACCGACCGCTCGCTCTCTTGTTCCTGTTTTCTCATCATGATTCAAAGGCCCTGAGTAAACTGCTGAAAGAAGAATACTGTGTCGTTTTTCCCTTGCCGGGAAGGGTCGCGATAGTTGGTGGTCTGAGCGGGGAAGAATATTCCTCGAACCCAGTATCCAGAACTTTCAGCAGTCAGGGTGGTGCACCGGTAAGTTCCCAGGTAAAGTGGGAATCTGCAAGCAAATAGCAGGATGCTCCTCTGTAGATAAAGTGAGAGCGAGACTTTTGTAATTTCACTTTCTTTATAGTTTTGAAATCATTATTGGTGTTACCTCTTCAAGCCCAATTTTGTTGGCCCTGGATGGGCTGCTATGTTCAAAAGGTTTTAAGGTGGATCAGAGTACTTTGCAGATGTTTTTAAGAGAAGCTGATATAGCGGCTCCTTGGTTTGCTTTTTCAGGGGGTCTTACGATTCCCAGCTGGGACAAATTAGGGAAAGATCTGGATTTCGCTTATCAGCAAGGTACTTTAGAGGATGGCGTTATACCACTTTGGAAATTGGTTAGAGAATGTAATTTGGAAATTGGTTAGAGACGGTAAATGCCAGGAAGCTGTGGGGTGAGGGTCAGGCCGTTCTTGAACACCTACATGAGGAAAAATCTGAGGGGTCTTATAGTGAAGTGGCAGAGAGTATTAAGAGTAAGAGTGGTGAAAAGGCAAAAGAGCCTGAAAATAAAAATAGGAGAAGGCTCTATCCAGACTTGACCGAACTAAAAACACCCGAGGACACAAGCGGCTCAGAGAGTTTCTGAGGACCTTGATATATTGTTACAGCAACTACATAAGATAAAAATGAAATGGAAAAAAAGGGACACACAAAGCATGAAAGCCTACCGTGAGAAGGGGGATAAATCTAATTTTGATGAATCTAATTCTGAGGAGGAGGTTGAGAATTTAAAATAAGATGCAGTGCCTTTTGCACTGCCCCCATATGTGAGGGGAGTCCAAAGCTCCGGGAGAACTTTTCATGCACAAGTTTGGAGAACAGTTAATACAGACATGGGACTAGCATACCCGGTTTTCAGGACGCTAAAAGGGAAGATTACCATGAGCCTTTAGATTTTAAAATAATTAAAACCTTGGCAGAATCCGTTTGCACTTATGGTGTAGATGCTGCTTTCACTCTTACTCAGATGGAGGGGCTTACGCTGATTTGGTACATTTACTACAATTAAAGGGTTTGCTTATTTCACCTGATGGAGTGCAGACAGGAGACTCTGTTGATTGTCTTGGTGCTGGTATCTCTTGTGGGGCTATTGCACCCCAAAAGGTAATTCTTAGGACTGATAATTTGCATATGTGAGGTGATTTTCAGAAATTATTGGGTGACATAAATTGGATTAGGGGTTACTTACATATTCCCAATGTTGAATTAAAAACCTTGTATGAAATTCTTAAAGGTGCTTCAGATCTTACTTCCCCTCGATATCTTACTGAGGAAGCCAGGTCAGCGTTGCTTAAAGTGGAAGAGGCTATACAACATGCCAGCCTTTGCAGGCTTCAAGAGGATAAGCCTCTTCAATTATGTGTGCTCTCCACTGTATGGCAACCTACCGGAGTTTTGTGGCAAGATGGTCCTTTGTTGTGGATACATCCAAGTATATCCCCTGGAAAATCCCTTGAGTATTATCCTGATGCAGTTGCTTCTTTAGCTATGTTAGGGATACAACAAAGTATACAATTTTTTGGTTTTCCTCCAACGTCTGTGATTGTCCCTTATACGTGTCAACAAATTCAAGTTTTGTGTGCTAACCTGGATAATTGGGCTATATTACGAACCTCTTTTCCAGGAGAGATAGATAATCACTATCCTTCACATCCTCTTATTACATTTGTTAAGGAACATCCTATCATTTTCCCTAAAATCACTTCTTCTATGCCTATCCCAGGAGCTGCAAATATCTTTACAGATGGATCTAAAACTGGAATTGGAGCTTATGTGGTAAATGATCAACCTCCTATCCAATATCAGTTTGCTCCTGGCAATCCACAATGGGTGGAGATGCAAATTGTCATAAAAGTATTTGAACAATGTCCGTTTCCTTTTAATTTAATCTCAGATTCTGTTTATGTAGTTCAAGCTTTAAAGGTGTTGGAAGCAGTGGGTCCCATACACACATCAGGAGTAATGTCTTCCCTTTTTCTCCATCTTCAAACATTGATTTGGAATCGCTCCTCCTGTTTTTACCCCTTGCATATTCGAGCCCACACAGGTTTACCGGGTGCTCTTTCTGCTGGCAATGCCCAAGCTGATCTTGCTACTCGTCCTTCTTGGATGTTCCCTAATTTCCTCCTTT